>NC_079435.1:49106145-49149871 GCF_903798145.1 Danio aesculapii
TCTTCTGCCAGAAGGCATTCCTCTTTTAGCCAAATATGCCGAATCTGAGGTCGGAGCGTACAGTACCATTGCCATCACAGCGCTCCAGAGATACGACCCTGCGCTCATCACAGCAGAGGTACATCGCAAACCCAACATCAGCATCTCTAGAATGATTCTTCAAAACAATTAACACTTTCCATCCACAGGTGAAAAAAGCCTTGAACCGCATCTACCATCAGAACCAGCGCATCTACGAGAAGAACGTGCGTGCGGCTGCAGCCGATGTGATTATGAGCAGTAATCCATCTTACATGGAGGTGAAGAACCTGCTGCTCTCCATCGGACACCTGCCACATGAGATGAACAAATACATGCTGTCAAAAATCCAGGACGTCCTGCGCTTCCAGATGCCGGCCTAGTGAGTCACGATTTCTGGAGTCCAAATCAATCAAATGTTTGTTCTTTATGGTTGTCAATTGTAATGTGTGGCACTTTTATGTTAAACTCACACAGTATGTCTGGTTTGCAGTAAATTGGTACGGCAAGTTATGAAGGACATCATTTCCCATAATTATGACAGATTCTCAAAGACCGGGTCGTCCTCTGCTTATTCAGGCTTCATGGCAAGTAAGTGAGCTTAACAAATTGCAACCATTTTGGTCACATATAGACCTGAAATTAAATCTCAAAATATATTTAGGAGCATTTGTGCAAGTGTATACAAGTAGTTGACAAATAGGCAGTAAAAAAAAAAAAAAAAAAGTTATTTTTGTCTGATGTTTAAGAAAATATAAGTAGTCACAATTCTTTTATGCTTTTTTATTGAACTTTTTACTTAACTGTACCTGTGTACAGTAAAACGTTTTACATTTCCTATGGCGTTACATATCAAAAATGCAGAAAAACAACTCGTAATAATATACAAATAGTGTGAGGGCGACTTATCTTCATTGTTGGACACGTGTCTTCATATTGTGCCATTTATTTTATATGAAATTATGAATAGTATATGGGCCCCAACAGCGCAATAAGGCGTGTTTGGCACGATTTGTTGCTATTTTCAGACCAGCGCAACCCTAATTTTCACGCTTTGCACCACATTGTTTAAATAGCATATCGATTTTGCCACTTTGTGGTCTAAAAAGGAGGTGTGTTAAGGCACATTTTTGGCGCATTGTTATTTTGAGGAACTGAAATCGACCGTGCTGTTGACCAATTAAAAGCTGGTCTAAAGTCCGGCGCAGAGCATGATTATGCGCCTATGCAGGTTCAAACACTTACACATTGCTTAAGACACACAGGATGTTCAGCAATACACAAATATTTTTATATATGAAAAAATTTAAGGATTAAAATGTTACGAAAATTATTATTTTGTACATAAACATAAAAACCACTGCCTCCATGCCTTCATCTCAGGGGGCTTTTTTCAGTTTATTCATGACAATTTGGATTTGTATAATGTTATTTTTATTAGCAGTATTATTTATTATATGCATATTTATATTTGCTTTAATAAAAACTAGTTAAGATTTGTCCGCCTGTTGGGTTTTGGAGACATATGCATCATCATATGGGGCATAAAAATAGGACGTGTTTGAATTTAACTCAGTTTTTGACCACACTTCGTTATTATTGTTCATCTATTAATTTGCTGGAAATTAGAACTGAATTTAGAAATAGTTTAGAAACAAATCTTTGTGCTTAACAAACAAAATTAAATATGTAGGCTAATGGATGTCTTCAGTGGAGTGCGTACAACACCGTTTCCTTACTCTATGAAAGTAAACGAGTAAAGATTAAAAGTAAAGAGAAAGTAAAGAGGCCGAATGGAGGAGGCTCGTTCTTTATCCTTACGCTGCAGATGTTCTGTTTAACTGTTTTCTTGCTAGGGAAGCATTCATTTTTTCCACCATGTAAATGGCAAATGTGCCATGGCACAACACAACTGAATCTTAAAGGGAATGGGAGATGAGACTCTGATTGCTTTAATGCATGTTATGCTCAAAACGCACCCATAACTCATTAAGAAAATAAGCACAACCCTGTTAGACCATGCGCCAGGGCGCAAACCTTATTTTTCCATCCTTAAAATAGCAAAAGTGGATTCGCAAATGCCCTTAATGCTTTTGTGCTTTAGACTTTGTGCCTAGATTGTTAAAATAGAACCCTATATGTTTTTCTCCATGGCTTGTCAGACTTTCAATAAATAGAGATGTCACACCAAAGGACAAAAAAATGTAACAGTTTTAATAGTGGCTTCATAAACTGGTACACATCACCTTCACAGGGGGCTTCAGTCACATGAATTTAAATTGGCTCCTTCAACTAATAAAAATTTTACGTGGAATTTAATTTGATATAAAATGGTCACACTAGAGGACATGTTTGGAGGACGTACCGAGTTCAAATGTATCAAGTTCCTATGATGTTTGAAATATATGGATGAAAAAATTAGGTTAACATATATCCTAATTAATGATTTTGGGCAACACGGTGGTGCAGTGGGTAGCGCTGTCACCTCACAGCAAGAAGGTTGCTGGTTCGAGCCCCGGCTGGGTCAGTTGGCATTTCTGTGTGGGGTTTGCATGTTCTCTCCGTCTTCACAGGGGATTCCGGTTTCCCCCACAGTCCAAAGACATGCACTGTAGGTGAATTGGGTAAACTAAATTGTCCGTAGTGTATGTGTGTATGTCCTGGTCCTCCAGGTTGGGGGTTGAGCATTGGGCTAACAACTCACCTTATAAAAACTAGATGTTATGAAACACCAATATGGTGCGACTAAATATCAACTTCGATATAAATGACCCTGGGAGTAAGTAAGTAATGATTTTATGATATCTTTTTTATTATAAGAGATGTAAATTATTGAACTATGACTGAGACTTAGTCATTCCATAGGACAGTTTTGAGATTTGGCTCAAAAACACAGCAGTTTTTATTAAAAGAGGTCCATGGAAGACAACACCGTAAAACCATTTACAGTCAAAATGACACATCACGTCAACAACCCATATATAATATGGTATTTTCATTTGTTTGCTATATGGTGAAAGGTCTACCGTGTAGATATAAGATGTCAATCACTCAGTCACTCCGTTCCGTTATCAAGTGAAAGAAGGCTATTGGGACTACAGCGGGAAATGTAAAAGTAAAGAAGAGTATAATGAAACAAACTCTGACAGATTTCTTATATTATATTCTATCAGAAACCGTTGATGTCACTTGCACCTACAATTTGGACATCCTGTACTCCGGCTCAGGAGTATTGAGGAGAAGCAACATGAATATTTACGGTCAGAGCAACAACGCGCTCCTTCATGGCCTCCAGGTATAGTCAATATTACCACCACTGTCCTCCAGCATACACCATAAATATACCCGATATTCACCTGTGCTGTTTTCCAGGTGACGATCGAAGCGCAGGGTCTGGAGTCTCTGATTGCAGCCACGCCGGATGAAGGAGAAGAAGAGCTGGAGTCTTTTGCAGGAATGTCCGCTCTGCTGTTCGATGTGCAGCTCCGTCCCGTCACCTTTTTCAAGGGCTACAGTGATCTGATGTCCAAGATGTTCTCCATGTCCGGAGATCCCATCAACGTGGTGAAGGGCCTTATCCTGCTGACAGACCACTCACAGGTTTGACTTTTATCTTGATGTGTTCTGATACAAGCAGCAGGTGTTTTAGTGCATTAATAATCATAGGCTGACAGCATGGGGGCAGTGTGAGACAATTATGGAGTAGATTAAGGGGCCAGTGTTGCATTCTCAATGCATTTACATCTTATATTATTACATCATTAAAGTATTTCTAAATGATTCCATGCAACACTGAAGCCTGGAGGAATTGAAGATTTAGCATCGCCATCAAATAAATAAATAACTTTATTAATACTTTCCACTATAATAATATTGTACACCTTTTTTATTTTCATCCAATAATTATATTCCATTCAGCATTAGCAAAATTTCAGCAGTTTCTTGAGCAAAAAAATAAACATTTCTGCTGTTAATAGTGCAGATGAGTTAAATTTCACACACACAGATTTGACTTTTAAACTAAAAGGCTTCAGCACATGACCAATTGAGCTCATTGCAATTTTTGGGGGGCCAATATTTTACTCTTAAATGAAATTTCAGAGTGTATAGATTGCTTTTTAAATTAATTAGGGAACTGTAAACATGACTGCACCTGCTTATTTGTGGAAATTAATTACTTCATAATGAGATTTCTCCAATTTCAATTGTTTTATATATGATTTTATCAGGATTAACAATGCAGTTTTTTTTCCACAGCCTTATTTACTTATGTTTACCAAGGTTGCTGATCGTTTTTACTTTGTGTATACATTTATTATGTATTATTATTTATACAGTAAAAATTACAATATATTTCACGACTTATTTCACAAAAATTCTCAGTTTCTCTGGTTTTATTCGATTTATTAAGTATGGATTTGAGTAAAATGGTAATATCTGTTTTATTTTATGGATGTATAAAATGACAGCCATTCAGACTAACTAATGTTTCATTTGTTGTGATTTTTTAAATCAGGATTGTTCCACCAAATATTGACTTCTTAATTCTTTTGAAGTTAAAACATCTGAATTGTGTTGTCTAAAAACAAATATAATCTTTTTCATCCACAAATGCTCTCAAAAGAAAACAGTAAATTTGGAAGAAATGTCATCAGTAGTTCACAGAATAATACAAAAACTATAAATATATATATATAAAAAATTATATAATATATAATATAAAAATTATATAATATATATAATATAATAATATATATATCAATATTATTAGTCCCTTTAAGCTAGATTTTTTTCTGTAGACTCCAGAACAAACCATCGTTATACAATAACTTGCCAAATTACCCTAACCAGCCTAGTTAACCTAATTCACCTAGTTAAGCCTTTAAGTGTCACTTTAAGCTGTATAGAAGTGTCTTGAAAAACCTCTAGTCAAATATTATTTACTGTCATCATGGCAAAGATAAAATAAATCAGTTATTAGAAATGAGTTATTAAAACGATTATGCTTGAAAATGTGTTGAAAAAAATCTGCTCTCATTTAAACAAAAATTGGGGGAAAAAATAAACAGGGGGGATAAAAATTCAGGGGGGCTAATAATTCTTACTTCAATTTCATATATACAGTATATATCCAGAAATCCAGGGAAACTTAGAATTTTCAAAGTCACTTAATTTTTTCTCTTAGCATTATATAATACAATTTGAGATTAATGTAAATCTTTAAAAAATCATAACATTAACACCAAGTTAAATTTTATACATTTTTGATGTACAGTTGAATTCAGAATTATTAGCCCCCCGTGTTTTTTTCCTCAATTTCTGTTTAATGGAATGAACTTTTTTTTTTCAACACATTTCTAAACATTAGTTTTAATAACTCATCTCTAAACTGATTTATTTTATTTTTACCATGATGACAGCACATATTTTACTAAATATTATTCAAGACAGTAATATTCATCTTAAAGGGCAATTTATAGGCTAAACTAGGCTAATTCAGTTAATAAGTCAAAGTCAGGTTTAATTAGGCAGGTTAGGGTAATTAGGCAAATTATTGTATAACGATGGTTTGTTCTGTAGACTATAGAAACAAAATATAGCTTAAAGGGGCTAATAATATTGACCTCAAAATGTTTTTTTTTTTTATTAAACGGAAATAAAACAAATAAGACTTTATCCAGAAGAAAAAATATTATAGGAAATACTGTGAAAAATCGCTTATAAATATTTAAAAAAGAAAGAAAAATTCAAAGGCTTCAACTGTATATAAAAATTGCTTGCTAATATTAATATTTTCTTACTTTTCTTTCTTGCATTGAAGGTGATTCCTCTACAGTCTGGTCTAAGAGCCAGTGCTGAGTTCCAAGCCGGTCTGTCCATTGATATCTCTGGAGGAATGGAGTTCAGCTTGTGGTACAGAGAGTCTAAAACAAGTGTCAACAACAGGTAGGTTCCTCTTTTAAAATGACATAATTTAAGCCAGATTTTACCCTATTTTATACTATTTGTTTGATATAAAACATGATTCAAGGCTCATGTGTGCTCAGAATGTGTCTGTAAAGTTTAAGCTTAAAATACCCTACAGATAATACATTATTATTTACAACCCATCACCAGTGCTTACCAATATAGACAACACTCTTTTAAAGACAACTCACTTTTGAGTGGAATTTACAACAATGCAGACCTTTTCATGTTGAAACGCCTCAAAAAGAGACTGAAAGTGAAAAGCATTCAAAGCTAATTAAATATAGGGATGATGTATGATCTAAAGCAGCTCTGTGCTGCTAACTGAAACAAATCCCACATGGGAAACTCAATGTTACTTCAATCAACATTATTTGAATGCAGTGTTGGATTTGATCAAATTGACTACTTGCTAACCGCGGCCAGATATTTTTTTCTACACTAGGACTTCCAAATGACAGTAAATACGATTCCAGTCCATCTTATTATAACATCATTAATCCTTCAGAGAGATTTGATGCTAATCCATATCTTTAGCCACAGCTGCACCTGCTTGATTGCTGTTGGTTTGTGGATGCTAGCGATGGCAACTTGGCTAAAAAGAGACAGGCGGGAAATGAGGGCAAATGGAAAGATGCTGTGCTAGGAGTAAAAGATCAGGGGTTGAGGGTAAAATTAGGTCTTGATATTGATTGTGAGAAACCAAATCCACTCAGGGAGAGATCTTAACAAAATACTGCACCGATCTGAAGAGAACCATCATCTTTTTACCTTACTTTAAGCGCTGTTCTTTGTTTCACGATGGATATTTCTGGGTGGCATCTGGTTTTCTGCATCTGCCAGCTCTCAGGACAGGCAGGGGCAGGTGTATGGATCAGGACGGCGCTCTTTACCTTTTCTGAAAACGCACACAGAGATGTGTAGACAAAGAAAGACTCACTGACAGATAGACCACCGAATACGTAAACACTTGTTCGTGCGGGTACACAGGAGCAGGGGAAACTAAAAGATCCTTCCGCACATGTAGTCAGACACAAGCGGGTTATGTTTAGAAATGAAATAAACCACAGCTCTCTCGGGCGCACAAGATTAGCATGCCTCCACTCAGCCCACTCATCACGGACGGCCATGTTGGACAGATCATTTAAGGTGGAGGTTGAAAGCATGGAGCCAGACAGTCTGATGTGATATGTGAGCCCAATCACCAAAACTGACTCAGCAGAGACTCCGAGGAACAGACTAAGGCAATAAATCACCATCCCAAATTGTGCAGCTGGACAAAACACATAACAATCTGACCTTAAATAGCTTAAGAGAAAGTCGAGCAAAGTTACTTTTATATTTCAGTTTTTGATAAAAATATTTGTTTGATTTAATAATTTTGGTAACATAAAATATCAGTGATAAATACTGTACATCACAGCATTTATTAATGTTAGTTAATATTTATTAAATTATATTATTTTATTGTTATATTATTTATTATACTATATAATGTTAGTTAATTATTGATAATATTTATTTATTATTATTTATAACACTTTTATTAACATATTTATACAGTCCTCAGTATATACACGAGTACACCGCATTTTGGAAATGAATATTTTTATCCATTTCTCAGTAAATATAGGCAGTGTATTTTGGTGCATTTAAACAAAACAGATTTATTAAACAAATATATTTATTTAGAAATTAAAAGATCATACAATAAATTCAAGCAAAATACTGCAATAATAAAGTAAACCCTACAATATTTCAACAAAATCTTTACATTTTTTTCCTCCAGTTTTAGTTTTCATTTTACTTTTTAAGCTTATGTTTTTCATCTAATATTTATATTTTGTTTGTCTATTTTGTATACTTCATCTCAATGAACAAGAAGAGTTAACAAATAATACTATGTAATGTGTTTAAAAATAGAAATACCCTAACCAGCAGAGACTCCGAGGACAATAGAGAGTATTATATATAAAATATTATATATGTGTTTAAAAATAGAGGAATATATACATACACACACACATATACATACACACACACACATATATATATATATATATATATATATTTTTTTTTTTTTTTTTATTATTATTATTATTATTATTAAATTATATATTCTGTATATAATAAATACCTTTATGTACACCTAACCCCAATTTAAAAATCCATATCCACTGTTTTATGCAATTTTTATATTTAAAAAAAGTCTATGTGAATCAAAGTGTATATAACTGTTAATCTACTGAAAAAAAAGGTAATTTTCAATCAAAGTCTGACCATTTGCCTCTTTGTTTGGATTGGCAGTCGGCGTTGACGTCTGTTTGATGCTTTAGCAACAATATTCTTAGCCACGCCCCTCTTACCGCTAGTTTGCTAAAAAGGAAAATTGTGCAAAAAGAAAGCTCCACCTCCACTCACTATTATATTTCAGCTGGTACATCAACATACTAAAATAAAAGACTCTGCAACTCCTGTTTCATTCATTTATTTATTTTCCTACGGCTTAGTCTCTATTTCAGAAGTTGCCAAAGCGGAATGAACTGCCAACTATTGCAGTGTATGTTTTGCGCAGTGGATGCCCTTCCGGCAGCAACCCAGTATTAGGAAACACCTACACACAATCTTTCACTTTCTTTCATTCACACACACTCATACACTACAGACAATTTATTCAATTCACCTATATCTGCAGAGATGCCGTACATTACTGTGCCTGAAAGTTTTAGAAGCTTTGACTATGGTTTTAGCGTGCTGGCTGACCTTATCCTTGTCATTGTGTTTTAGGGGAGCGCTGGTCATCATCGGTAACATGACAGTGGACACAGACTTTGTAAGCGCCGGAGTGGAAGTCGGTTTTGAGACCGAGGCCACGCTGGACTTCATCACCACTGTCCAGTTCTCAGAGTACCCCTTCCTCGTCTGCATGCAAATGGACAAAACCACTTTCCCCTTCAGGTATCTATCACATTTTAAACAGAGAACCAAATTTTAAAGGAACATTCCACTTTCTTTTACATCTCCATTAGTGTTATACAGTTGAGTTAGCATTTTTGAATCCATTCAACCGATCTCTGTGTCTGGCAAGAGCACTTTTAGCTTAGCTTAGCTTAGCATAAGTAATGGAATTAGATTAGACCGTTAGCATCTTGCTCAAAAAATTCAAAAATAGTTTAGACAATTTACCTATTTGAAGCTTGACTCTTCTGTATTTACATTGTGTAGTAGGTCCATTGATTTCATATAAATTGAAAAGTTTATATTTTCTAGGTCAATATGGCTTGATTATGCCAGAAATATAGCTCCTAGACAATATCAACCTAGAAATGAGCAACTTTCCATATTACATCAGTCTCTGTACATGATGTAGCTATAAAAATAGTCAAGCTTTAAATAAAAAGAGGTCACACTTTATTTTGATGGTCCGTTTGTTGAATTTAAGTTGCATTGCATCTACATACCAACTAATTCTCATTGGATTATAAGTAGACTGTTAGGTTGGGGTTATGGTTAGTGTAAGTTGACATGTACTTGCAGTGTTTCTTATAGTCAGTTGAATGTCTGTTGAGGAAGCATATCAACAGATATTAAGCAGACAGTCTACTAATACTCAAAAGGACCATTAAAATAAAGTGTTACCTAGGAAAATTATCACTCTTTTAATCACAAATTAACTCGTTTTTAATAAGTTGAGCAAGATGCTAATGGTCTAATACGATTCAATGATCTATGCTAAGCTCAGCTAAAAATACTGAATGGATTTAAACAGTTAAAACCAGTGGTTAATTTGTAAATGAATAATTTCCAGAACAAAACCAGGCAATAAAAGTTACCGTGATCGACGTCCCGCACACAAATTAAGTTGTCCCGAAACATGAAGTTACTAATCGGTTATAACAAAAAAAGCATCAAATTTCTGAACGTTCTTTAATTATTTAGTGCCGCTATAGTTTAAGTATAGATAAAGAACAAACACGTAGCTACAGACATACATTACGAAACATCACTATTCAGTTTACTAACACCACTGACATTTAATTCTCTTCACGATTATGTGCCAAGTAAAACAGATAATAATTAAATGACTCGGTCTAATCTTCAAGAAGAGCCCTCTGTTACCTCTTCTGTCATGTTTTCTGACTTGAGATCGTTCTGCTTCTGTCTCCCACTATCCTGATCCATTCACGCAGTTTCATCTTCTCAAGATCTCTTTTGATCAGGCTCATTATCAGATTCACTAGTGGTTTTAAAAAAATTAAATATGCTTGACTGCCTTTTTGGCGTTTTGAAAATGCAATTATTATTTAGGAAGGCCACTATACCATTATTTATTTTCTCTGCTCACTGCGTGCGAAACAATAATCCCTAACCAGTGAGACTGATTGGAAATGTAAGAAAGCTGATTGGTCTGAGATATTATTGCGGCCAATAGTTAAACCTGACTTCTGCTTTGACTTTGGTATAATGACTACCTTTATCCACACAGCTCCGCTCGCTCCTTTACACTCGGATTCATTCACATTCTCTCTCTCCCACACACACATGCTGGTATTCACCACGCAAAAGGTAATGCTAGATCAATTAAAATAAATACCAGAACACAAAACACAAATATCTGCCATTTTTCGGAACAGGATCCAGCAAGATCCGGCTCAAAGGAAGCACTGGTTAAAACTATTTAACTCTAGAGGATCTGTAAAATAAGCCTATTTAAAACAAACAAAGTGGAGTGTGATGAACACTTTAAATCAGTGTTTCTCAACCACGTTCCTGGAGGACCACCAACACTGCATGTTTCGGATGTCTCCTTTGCATGTCACACCCATTGCTGGTCATTCAATCTTTGCTAATGAGCTGGTGATCTGAATCAGGTGTGTTTGGTTAAGGAGACATGAAAAAATGTGCTGAGCAGGTGCCCCCCCAGGAACATGGTTGAGAAACACTGATTTAAATCACTGAGTGTCCAAACTCAGTTCTGGAGGGCTGGTGTCCTACATAGTTTAGCTCCAACGTCCTTCAACACACCTCCCTGGAAGTTTCCCTGGAAGTTTCTAGCTTGATTAGCTAATTCAGGTGTGTTTAATTGGGGTTGGAACTAAAATATGCAGGATATCGGCCCTTTAGGACTAAGTCTGAACAACCCTTCTTAAAATCAACAAAACTGACCTGTATCGAATTTTATGTTCTTCAGAGAGACGGTTTCCAAGCAGGAGAAGCTGCCAACGGGACAGACGTTCTCCAGAAAGAGGAGCAGAGATCAGGTGGTGCCAGGCTCAGAGTTTCCTCTACATCAGGAGAACTCCAACATGTGCAAGAAAGTCTTTGAGCCGGCCTGGTAAACTGGAACCAGCAAAAACAAAAGGCTTTCACACAAACATCTATGACTGTACATGAGTGTGTGTGTGTTTTTATGGTGGCTGTATGTGCGAAAACCTCGAGTCAGACAGGGTTGTGCATACACTGTATAAAATATCTGTTAATTAACAGTTTCCACTGTGATTCACAAGTGTTTTCCGTTTATGAATTGCATTATGGGTTGTTGATCTCTGCTCTGTCGACTTTTGATGTTGTAAAATCAACTCTACAGTTTAACAAAGTGACTTTTAATGATATTTTAGTAGTTTGAAATAATATAATGCCCAAGAAGTAATATATAATAGGTAAAATAACAGAAAATGTGCTGGAAGTTTATTACAAGGTTTTTGTAGCATAAAACACAACAGCCCAGACAATATATCACTTTAAACTTTTAAAAATGTTAATAAAAGTCACTTTTTCAAACATTTCAATATTAAAATTGTTTGGAAGAAAGATCAAGACCCCATAAATGCAGTTCAAAAGCATAAATAAACAGGAAAAATAAAACCATGAATCACAAAACACGTAAAGCTGCTCATTTACAGATAGATTTACAGCATACTTAATAATAAAGGTTTAGAGTAACCAATATTTCATAGAGTAACCCATATTTTTTCTGTTGATTAACAGTTTCCACTGTGATTCACAAGTGTTTTCCGTTTATTTATGGTTGTGAATTGCATTATGGGATGTTGAGCTCTGCTCTGTCGACTTTTGATGTTGTAAAATCAACTCTACAGTTTAACAAAGTGACTTTTAATGATATTTTAGTAGTTTGAAATAATATAATGCTCAAGAAATAATATATAATCGACAAAATAACAGAAAATGTGCTGGAAGTTTATTACAAGGTTTTTGTAGTGTAAAACACAACAACCCAGACAATATATCACTTTAAACTATTAAAAATGTTAATAAACGTCACTTTTTCAAACATTTCAATGTTAAAAGTTGTTGGAAGAAAGATCAAGACCCCATAAATGCAATTCAAAAGCATAAACAAACAGGGAAAAATAAAAACATGAATCACACAACACGTAAAGCTGCTCATTTACAGATAGTTTTACAGCATACTTAATAATAAAGGTTTAGAGCAGGGATGGGCAAACTCGATCCTGGAGGGCCGGTGTCCCTGCATAGTTTTGCACCAACCCTACTCAAACACACCTGCTTGTAGCTTTCTAGTGATCTTGAAGACACTAATTAGGGTGTTCAGGTGTGTTTGATTATTGTTGGAGCAAAACTCTGCAGGGACACCGGCCCTCGAGGATCGAGTTTGCCTATGCCTGGTTTAGAGTAACCAATATTTCATAAAATAACCCTTATTTTTTCTGTTAATTAACAGTTTCCACTGTGATTCACAAGTGTTTTCCGTTTATTTATGATTGTGAATTGCATTATGGGATGTTGAGCTCTGCTCTGTCGACTTTTGATGTTGTAAAATCAACTCTACAGTTTAACAAAGTGACTTTTAATGATATTTTAGTAGATTGAAATAATATAATGCCCAAGGAGTAATATATAATGGGTAAAAATAACAGAAAATGTGCTGGAAATTTATACAAGGTTTTTGTAGCATAAATCACAACATCAACCCAGACAATATATCACTTTAAACTATTAAAAATGTTAATAAAAGTCACTTTTTCAAACTTTTCAATGTTAAAAGTTGTTAGAAGAAAGATCAAGAAGCCATAATGCAATTTAAAAGCATAAACAAACAGGGAAAAATACAAACATGAATCACAAAATAAGGGAAAACCGCTCATTTACGGACATTTTTACAGGGTACTTAATAATAAAGGTTTAGAGTAACCAATATTTCATAGAATTACCCATATTTTTTTCTTAGTATGATCTTAAGAAATTTCTTCCACTATAAAGAATCTTTTTTAGCAATTAAAAGGTTCCATTATTGATAAACTTTTCTTTTTAAGAGTGTACTATAAGGGTCATTACAATAGGCCCATTTTCTCCATTAAAGAATGATTAGCATTGATGAGAGGAATGTATAAAAAGGTTGTCAGGATAACCAACGGCACTCTCGCTATCGGAAAGAATTATAGTCATAGATTTTCCACTTTAGTTTTCCTAAGTTATAACGTCATAGCATTATATCAGGACTGTGTATTTGAGGTGCTACTGTGTTAT
The DNA here is from genome assembly GCF_903798145.1 of Danio aesculapii. Classification (NCBI taxonomy): domain Eukaryota; kingdom Metazoa; phylum Chordata; class Actinopteri; order Cypriniformes; family Danionidae; genus Danio; species Danio aesculapii. The sequence continues at coordinate 49,119,640 of NC_079435.1, forward strand.
TTATTTAATCAGAGGGCTTTCTGACACACTTCATCCCTCCACAGGCAGTTCGCGCTGTCTGGTTCCCATGATCACACCAGATGTTTACATTCTTGAGAATATTTATGGCAGTCTTGTACATGGGAAGATAATCAACCATGAATAAAGTTTTTGTCTTTTTTTTTTTTCTTTGAAATTCTTTTTGGTCGTCTTTTTGGTGTAAATATAATTGATGGGATTTACTGTAGATTAATGTCCCTTTGCTTGTTTGGTGTCTACCATTTGTACAGAGTTTGTGTCTAAATGTCTACTGAGGCTTCATTAAAGTGATAGTTCAGCCAAAAATGAAAATTCTGTCATCATTTGCACTGCTTCTTGTCATTACAGCCCTGTAAATCATTCTTTAATCTGTGAAACATAAAAGAAGATATATACGTTTAGAAACATTATGGTAACTAAAATTAAAAAGTTGACACAAGGACACAAAGGTGAATAGTAAATAATGACAGAATTTTTTGGGGTGGAATACATTGAGACAGATTAATTAAATTATTAATCAGTAAGTCTTTTTTAAAACACAGGTCTGAATTAATCTCTGTTTTAGATTAACAAATAACTTTAAACAACTTACCAATAGAACAAATAAAAACTTCTTACTTGTTCTATGTTATTTACATTTATTGCGGTAGGAAATGTGTAAAAGCATAAACTGAGTGATTAACCTGACTGAGATAAATTTAATTTAATTAAATTGGACTTTACACTACCTGACAAAAGTCTTGTCGTTGATCCCAGTTGTAGGAGCAACAAATAATAACTTTCTAGTTGATCATTTGGAAAAGTGGCGGAAGGTAGATTTTTCTGAAGAATCATCTGTTGAACTGCATCCCAATCATCACAAATACTGCAGAAGACCTATTGGAACCCACATGGACCCAAGATTCTCATAGAAATCAGTCAAGTTTGGTGAAGGAAAAACCATGGTTTGGGGTTACATTCAGTATGGGGTTGTGGGAGAGATCTGCAGAGTGGACGGCAACATCAACAGCCTGAGGTATCAAGACATTTGTGCTGCCCTTTTCAAACCACAGGAGAGGGCAAATTCTTCAGCAAGATAGCGCTCCTTTTCATACTTCAGCCTCCACATCAAAGTTCCTAAATGCAAATAAGGTCCAGGATTGGCCAACCCAGTCACTAGACTTCAACATTATTGGGCATGTCTGGGGTAAGATGGAGGAGGAGTCATTGAAGATGAATTCAAAGAATTTTGATGAACTCTGGGAGTCCTGCAAAAATGCTTTCTTTGCCATTCCAGATGACTTTATTAATAAGTTATTTTAGTCATTGCAGAGATGTCTGGATGCAGTCCTCCAAGCTCATGGGAGTCATACACAATAATAATTCTTTTTCAACTGCACCATGACTTTATATTCTATACTGTACATTATTTCTGTTAAGTCACAAGACTTTTGTCTAAGCAAATTCAGACCTTACTGTCGTAATTAAATCACTAAAAATCAAGGCATAATCATATTATATTTTGGTAAAATAAGTGTAATCTAGAGGCCTTTGCCTTTCATATAAGACACTAGTTTTGATACCAAATGATCACCTAGAAGTCAAGTTAATTGTTGTTTCTAAAACTTGGACAGGCGACAAGACTCTTGTCAGGAAGTGTACATGTCATGCTTATATATATATACACACACACACACATATATATATATATATATATATATATATATATATAAAACAAACATGAATGCATGATGATGGTTAAAAAATATGAATAAATAAATAAATAAATAAATAAATAAATATAATGAAAAGCTGAAAATGTTCCACATGAGTCCTGGCTTAAAAGTCCTTTATAATCTAGTCGACAGTTTCAGGTCCCATATTTTCATAGTTTTCACCAATTTACCATAACTTCTCAAACTTTTAATAACGATTTTGCATGAGGTAATCTAGTATAAACATATTCATTCATCTGCCATGATGGCGTCGCCCTTTAACCGATGTTCTCTGACCTACTGCATAGAAAAACATTTGAGTCATCAATATAGAGCGAATTTTTAAAGGATTAAAAACAGATCATCTTAATATTCGTGTTTTAAAATCAAGCAGAGTGATAATTTGTTGGAAAAAGTTGAAGGTCGAAAGTTAAGGTCTCGTCACATTCAGTGGATCAAATGTTTTATTTTCAATGTCCTAATGGCGACATTTCATAAAACATACCAGTAGTTTTAATCTTATGACATCACTGCGAGTTATTCTGTATTTCTATCGTAAAATATCTGTCAAATATTTAACGTTTAGCTAGTTTCACCTTACCTCAACCTCGCCTTCTCAAACTGTCTATCAGTAAAGCTCCGCCTACTCTGCTTTGATTGGTAATTTCAGGAATTTGACATTGATTAGACGGATGAAGCGGAACAGCCCAGGGTTGCCAGGTCCTACTTTTAACCAAGACAGAATACACAAGACATGTCATTCGTATCTTTTTGAATGGGGAAAAGTAACGGTCAATCTGTTTAATGTTGGAGTATCCAGTGTTTCGTCTGTGCCACTTCACCCCTAGGAAACTTCAGAAGAAATTTTTTTTATCAAGTTTTTTATGACAACCTTCCTCATGAAATTACAAATCAGGTCTTTCTTTCAAAAGGAAATTGTAGCAACCCCATATGTGAAGTTTTTTTGGATGGAAATATATGACCAGATTCAATAGAAAAAAGTTTGGTCTTTGTCTGTAAACTATATAATAACTAACAAAATTAGAGAAATTTCATTTAAACTGTTACACAGATTTTACCCAGCCAAGACATTTTTTTTTTAATTTTAAGTCAGATATAGATACATGCTTCTCCTTCTGTAATATACCCAATGAAACTGCTGATCATATTTTTTTGGAATTGCCCTCATACACAATGCTTTTGGATTGAGCTTTCTTATTCATAGGTTATTCATTGCAAAATACTACCAGGATTCTTGTTATATTTTAAGTTTATTCTGTTGGGTTTTTTCAATACCCCTGATAAAAGTAAGGAATTATTCATTATTAATCGCCTTTTAATTCTTGCACCGCTGTAAATTCTTTCAACGTGTACCTTGTTTATTATTATTGAAAGGGAACAGTACAGCTACTGCTTCCTCTAAAAATCTTAAGCTATTAGAACTGCTAACTTATTTTTCTTTTTTAATTTTCTTAACACATGATTTTACATTATTTGTTGTTGTTGTTTTTAGTTAAGTTTTTTCTCTTGTATGCGCTTATTTGGTGTTTTACTTCTCTGTAAAACTCATGTACAATCTACTATGTAAAAGTTTCACATAAATTTTACGTTTTCAAAACCGCCCCAAATTTTGTCACGCGGCCTTTGCCATTTTTTACCCGCACAATCAAATTCATAACAGCCCAATCTGGCAACACAGGTGAGGTGCAGGGGCTTCTGTTTTCATGGTAACAGGCAGGACACTGAGAGTTGCTAAATAATAACCAGTGTTGCCAGATTGGGCGGTTTCAAATTTTTATTTCCCAGTAAAAAATGAAATAGGCGGGTAGAGAAAATTTGGGTGGTTTTGAAACGGCACGCCCCCCAGACCCAAACACCAGTCTTCACTTATTACCTGTTTTTGTTTACCTCTAAAGATCCAAATCAACACTTATAAACCGGTTATGATCTCCCCAAGAGATGTCTTCCTCCACTCTAGCCTCCAGATTTATGGGCAGTAGTTTTTGCTTTTAGTTTTGGGCTGAAATCAGTCAGCTACATCTGGCAACACTGATAGTAATTGCTAAAGAAAGTCTGTCGATTTAAAATTTATTTAATATTATATATATATATATATATATATATATATATATATATATATATATATATATATATATATATATATATATATATATATAATTATAAATATATATGTATATAATTTCACGAGTTTGGAGTGCACTATTGCCATTTGCTTGCATTTTAACTGGATGACGTCAAATGCTCTGCTGTCAATGTTGTGGTAAGATGATTTCTTACGATAACAGAACCTTTATAATTATTGATGTACAGTCATTTTCAAAGACCACCTATAATACAGCGATGTAAAACTTGTAGTGGCATATTTTGAGTCTTGGTCTTATATTTTTGTTGCAAAACCTGTCAACATCGGTCTTTTCGTCATCCTAATTACAAAAGCCAACAAACCAACCTCAATATATTGAGTAATAGAGAGGAAATTTAGTTAAAAAAATAGCATATTTTGCCAATAATTTTCTCCTCACTGTCTATACCAATAAATAAAAACTACATATCAGTCTGATTTAATTTGATCTTAGAATTAAAGGCAGGACAACGTGTACAACAAGAAGATTTCTATATTTTTTTTTTATTTATTTAAGATTACTTCAGATGAGCACTATGTTGCAGGCCAAACGTTTTAAATAATAGCCGGAGTTCCGCTTGGTGGCGGCTGGCAACTGAAAACCAACAACTGCGCTCTGGCGGACATTCCTATCGCGCGGCGGGCAGCAGCTGAGCGCGCGTGTCTGTCACTGGCGCCGCTGCCATGGCGACGGCGTAAACAAACGCACAAACTGTCAGCTCGAGCTAATGCCTCGGGCGGGTGAAGTTTCAGGAGCTCGCGGAAAACTTACCTAGCACGCTGGCAGCACGTCAAACGACCCTCTGCCAGCTGTGTAAATCACACGGGCCCCACAACAACAGCTTATATACATTTAAACTTTTTTATTTTTTAATAGCCTGCTAATTATAGGCATTTTTAGAAGCAGAGGCTTCAGGGAACGCTGATGTAAACAGTGAATTTTGACCATTCATGGCCGACGCATCGACGTCTCCTCAGCTGCCAAATGTGGTAACTATCTATGCTTTTACGATAACAAAACCTATATTTTACAGTCTGGTTTACACACCATTTTGTTCACACATAGGGTGTTCAAATACATTCATTCATTCATTTTCCTTCGGTTTAGTCACTTATTTATCAAGGGTCGCCACAGCGGAATGAACTACCAACTATTCCGGCACGTTTACACAGCGGATGCCCTTGCAGCCACAACCCAGCACTGGGACGTTCAAATACACCGTAAAAATCTTGCTGCCTTAATTTTTTAGTTGAATCAAATGAACTTTTCTAGTCATCTCTACTTATATCAATCAAACTGACTAAAACATTACTTTGTTTAACTTTAAAAAAACAGTAGAAACCTGATCAACTTATTAAAATAAGTTAAAGCAACATAAAAATATTAGTTCTCGTTTTGTCATTAAATTTTTTACAGTGGCATTCTATAATAGGTTGGTCACTAACTATAATGATTGTGATAGAGGAATAGTACCTTCCACATCTTCCAAACCTAAGTTTCCTTCTGTTGAACACAAAAGAAGATATTTTGAAGAATGCGGGTAATGGTAGCCATAGAGTTCCATTGTATTGTTTTTTCATTCTATGGAAGACAAGGGTTACTGGTTACTAATCCGAATCTTCTTCAATCTTAAACATGAGCATTTAAAGGGATAGTTAACCCAAAAATGATCATTCTGCCATCGTTTACTAACCGTTTACGTGTTAAAAAACAGTTTGAGTGTTTTTTTTCTGTTTTTCAGAAGATATTTTGAAGAATGTTAGAAATCATTGATTTTGGAAAACATTGATTTCCATAGTAGGTTATAGTAAGTCAGTGTTAGTCAGTCTTCAATATATAACGGTTTAACGGAACAAAAAAAAAAACCAAACTGGTTTGGAACATGTAAAGGGTGAGTAATCGATAACAGAATTTTCATTTTGGGGTGAAATATATCTTGGTTATCTCATAGTTATCATACAGTAGAGATTTTTGTTTTTTTGGGCCACATATAAGACAAACAAAACAAAACAATGAAATCCGTCCATTTAGCCTCTTCGGCCTGCAATTCTGAGCCTATTACAACATTTAAAGGCTAGGTGATCTTTTTAACTGCCCTTACAAAAGGCAGCTGAGTGGGCCAATAGATTCCTCCGATGTTACTCGTGTACTATTAACATCACTGGAACGAGACCTATAAGTGATTTTAATAGTGCAATGACGTGCATGTTCCACTGAAAGTGTTTTTAATATGGGCTGAAGAGGCTACACTTGATTTATTAAACTTATATAACAATGATCTGGTTTTATATTTACATTAGTATTTCACATAATAGTCAGTTTACTCAGAAAATCTTTTTCTGTGTGCTTAGAATACCAAGAACTTTATTTTCATATGGTTAAGAACTATTTATCAAATTTGTGTAATTTATTGTCATTTATTAACCGTGCTGTAGTGTCCTTATTTGTCCTCTGATTTAATAGCAGACTATAATGTTATTATATCAGTAGACAGATAATGTATGTTGACTTGAATTATATTTTTCTCATATTTAATTCATTTTAAAATGACAATTTGCTGTACGGTGACTTTTTCCTTCAGTATAACATCATATTTTTAACTGAAACTGTGGTCGTTGGTGATTTAAGAAATATGGCTACCAGCACTTTGAGAGTTAAAAAAACATATGCAGAAAACACAACATTAATACACGTGGCTCCTTTCAATACATTGTCCTCTTATGAACCAAAACAATCTGTGTAAGAAACTGAAAGCTACAACATTATAACCGAACAGCATTGCTCAAGTGTAATTATACCCTTGTGCATACAAAATAAGATAGATGTTAACGTTCCAGTAAAAGTCACCTACACTCACCGGCCACTTTATTAGGTATACCTGTCCGACTGCTCCTTAACGCAAATTTCTAATCAGCCTATCACATGGCAGCACCAGGCATGGTTGTTGGTGCCAGACGGGCTGATCTGAGTATTTCAGAAACTGCTGATCTACTGGGATTTTCACGCACAACCATCTCTAGGGTTTACAGGGAATGGTCAGAAAAAGAGAAAATATCCAGTGAGCGGAATTTGGCGTCAACAACATGAAAGCATGAATCCATCCTCCTCTGTATCTACAATTCAGGCTGGTGGTGGTGGTGTAATGGTGTGGGAGATATTTTCTTGGCAAACTTTGGGCCCATTAGTACCAATTGAGCATCGTTTCAACGCCACAGCCTACCTGAGTATTGTCGCTGAGCATGTCCATCCCTTTATGACCACAGTGTACCCGTCTTCTGATGGCTACTTACAGCAGGATAAAGCATCATGTCATTAAGCGTGAATCATCTCAGACTGGTTTCTTGTACATGACAATGAGTTCACTGTACTCAAATGGCCTCCACAGTCACCAGAACTCTATCCAATAGAGCATCTTTGGGATGTGGTGGAATGGGAGATTCGCATCATGGATGTGCAGCCGACAAATCTGCAGCAACTGTGTGATGCTATAATGTCAATATGGACCATAAACTCGGAGGAATATTTCCAGTACCTTGTTGAATCTATGCCACCTTGTTGAATCTATCCTATGAAGGATTAAGACAGTTCTGAAGGCAAAAAGGTGTCCAACCCGGTGCTAGTAAGGTGTACCTAATAAAGTGGCCGGTGAGTGTATATCTTGAATGGCATAATTGTAGGCGGCAACTCTCATAATGTATTTTCCCCAAAATGTCTTCATCTTTATGAAGTTAACACACTTTTTAGATATAAATATAGTTAACGCTGACAAGAATAACAATAATTCCATTTAAAATTGGTACATAGATTGGCCTGCAGATCCATATACCTTTAATATATAATCGATATTACAAAAAAAGGACAAAAAGAAAATGAACAGGGAAGACAGATGATGTAAAGTAAGGGTAAAACTGAACAAAGCAAATGAGTATAATACTGTGAAGGCAAAATCCCATAAGACAGCAACATGCCTGCACTGCAAACTGAGGTAATGGTCATCAACATAAGGACTGAGACGAAAAATGAAATCTTTCTCAAAGGTACATGTTTTCAGTTCAGTAAAAACAGCATGATTATCATTATTATACATTGAAACTATACAGAACTCCTCGATGATCCATCACTATAATCATAATTCTCATCACAGTGAGAGAAAACAGACACTCGCTTTTTCTCTCATACGCAACAGTCACCACATCACATTTCTCTGTTTCTCTCTCGTTCACACAAGCCATGCGTTACTCAATCAGAACTTGACATTATACCTATAGGTAGGTAAAAAGGAGTCCATAAAAATGTAAAAATACAGACACTTTATACAACAACATGAAAACGGAACAAGCAAAGATTTCTTTTAATTATGCGATGCTTCAAGACAGCTGGATGGGCAAAAAAAAAAAAAAAAACGGTTGCCTCATATTAATTTGTTGCACAAGTTTATAAAAACTGCTTTAAACAGTTTGTCTAGCTTTTGAGCATTGCAAAAGTCTCAAATCAGGAGGCAACACCATGTAGGAATTGATGAAGACAGATGTGGGAAACTGTGAAACATGTCTGGTTTTTTTTTTTGATGAAGTGGTTGGCGAACACACTTTGACAGGGATCCTCCTGAGAAGGAAAGGGAAAAAACAGATGAATCAAGGGGAATATCAATATATGCTTGCTTTATATTTTTGTATGGAAGTCCATTTCTGCAACAGGATAAAATTTAATAAGATAATCGCTGCTTTTTATTTCACAATTCACTGTTAATAATTTCCTGTAGAACAGAGATGCCAAAACTAGGGTCCACAGGCCAAAGTTGGCCCATGGTAACCTTTGATTTGGCCCACAGTCCCATCTGACAAGAGAGGTGACAGGTTTGACAGGTATTTATTTTTATAGATTTAACAGATTTTGTCATTTCTAATTTAACTTAACATTTTGTTTGTTTTATTGTTAAAGTCCTCATGAACTGGAAGCCGCGACTGTTATTTTTTTCTGTATTGTGACGCAGCTCCTTGAGAAACGGAATATTAAATGACAAACAATGGGCGTGGCTTCTTTTTTCTACTGCGAGCAGATTGGATTTAGTAAAGTAGGCATTTCAAAAGATGGGAAAAGGGTTTGAGGAAAATTGAGCGGACTCCTCCTGCTCACCATTTCTGTTTGATGTCAAAACTGACAGTTGAAGCGGCGTGGTTAAATATATTAGCCACGCCCATTTCCTAAAATATACGTAATCTGACAATTTATCACTCTTAGATTTCAATAAAAAAACTATTTTCAAACAATCAAACAATTTTTTTTCTTAATGACATGCACAGATGAATTGTTCACCACAAAACTAGCAATGTGAGCTAACAAAATCAATAAGGTTAGTTTTGATTTCCTGGGGACTTCAATTTCAGTTAACTTTTTTGTAGCTTAAATGTTTCAATTAAATGTTGTAAATGAATCAGATTTTTTTCTTTTCTTTAATGTAAATGCTGTCACTTGATAGATAGAGGACAACGCACAAGACCTCGGCAGTGTACACAGTGTACACAGCAGTGTACACAGCAGTTAACTCCATTGTGCCATAACATGAATTATTTGTTTTTATTGTAATGAATTCATTATAAGATGTAAAAATATGTAATTAATTAGGTAATATGATTAAAGTAATTTTTGCTCATTTTTGAATATTATGAAATAGATTAGGAAATTACCCATGACAACTTTAATAAATTACAGTTTGCTATATTTACCTTCGGCCCACAAGCCTCAATCAAGTTTGGTTTTTGGCCCTTCATAAGAAAATCTTTGGGCACCTCTGCTGTAGAATCTACAATAACTTGCTGGCAGCAGTTCGCCAAGTAACTTACTGTAAATCACAGCAAAAATACTGTATTTATATTTACAGCACCATTTATCTTGCTTAAATGTATTTACAGTATTGTATATCTTCACTTTAAAATATACAGTAATGTTTACAATGCAACTTTAAAATACAGTAACACTGCATAACTGACCTACAGTAAAATACAGTTAATGTTACAGTTAAATACTGTCATTTGCAAGAATCGTAATTTTTTTTCTTGCAATTTCATGTTCCCATCTAATAATTAATCTAATCTAATCTGCTAATAATCTCTTGTAATCATGTGACAAGACAGAATTGTGGGATATGAACTCTTTTTCTTAGAATTAGCTTATATCTTGTAAATCTGAGAAAAATAACTGAATGGCAGTGCATTTATAAAATGAAATTACGAGATATAAGTCATGAATTCTAAGAAATCACAACTGTGTGATATAAACTCACAACTGTAAAAAGAATTGTCCTTTTTATAAATTTTTTTGTATTGTGGCAAAACATTTGAATGCGTCTAATAACAAATTTCAATACTGGATGTGTGCAATTTTTGTAAACCAATGAAAGTCCATCTCAACTGTGGTAGTTTCTAATCTTTGAATAAACTTTAAAAAAATATGATTATATATTAATTGCTGTATATCGGCACTGGTGGGAGGCGTGCGTTGGCCGTGATGATATACAGCCACATCGCACTGCTACGAGTGTGATATTGCATTTATACAACAGTTCGATGGCATAATCGTGTATATAAAAAAGAAAATCAAACACGGACAGTCTAAAAACCCTTTTGTATGAGGAACTACTTTCTTTCACCATTCCTTTACATCTGCAGCTGATGTCAGAACAGCAGAAACCACTTAAGAGTCACTTTAGAGCTAGTATTTGAATGATTCTCAAGCATAATATCTAAAGTGATGACAAAACAGGTGATTTTGCTCACATTTTAAGATTTTAAGGCTAAACAGCATGAAATGCCATCAGTCTACAGAGAGATCTCCTAATATTTCTTGGTTGCAATTTGGTGATATTATTATATACATTATTACTATGGTATGAATACAGCACTACGACATACAGAAGAGAGAGATCGACTTAGAAGGTCATTAGCCTGTTTAATAATGATTTGATCAGCTGAATGAAATTGCTCTGTTTTTCTCTTAGGGCTTATTACAGTATGTGCTCTCTGTCTTGTGGATGAACATCATAACGATGAATATCGCACGGCTATCGGCCAATCAGACTCAAGAACCAGACAGAATTGTTGTATAAAATATAATATAATACATTATAATATATTATAATCAGTGGTGTAGTCGGGGCTATACGCACGTATACTCAGTATGCCTACTTTTTTCCACTAGCTGTTTGGGCATTACGACTTCTGAGGATCAATAATTGCGTATACCCTCGGTATACTCACTTGTTTTGCTGATTAGACTTCCCTAATTTACGTGTATTCGCATACCCTTTAACTGTATATTGTATAATTTGTTTTTCGAAGTCAACTGAATGATGTCTCGCTGAAACGTTCAGGTAAAATTATAATACAGCGTGGGCGGGTTGGATGGGTAATAGTACATCACCTTTTTTTTAGGACTACACCACTGATTATAATATAATGTATTATTATGGCGACGCAGTGGCGCAATAGGTAGTGCAAGGGACAAAGCCGAAAAGAAAATCCAAGGGACTAAGCCGAAAAGAAAATGAATGAATGATGTATTATAATATAATATAATATAATATAATATAATATAATATAATATAATATAATATAATATAATATAATATAATATAATATAATAATATAGATATTATTTTATATTTGACTATATTATTAATATATACCTCTTAGTCTTTTGTAGGCAAAATGTATTAAATGAAATGCGTGTTATAATCTGAATGTTTCATTAACTAATTGCAAAAATGTTTTCTAAATGACTGCTGTATTGGAAATATTTAACATTTATTTATATTTACATAAATTACATCCCAATTCAGGCAAAGTGATCATTTCTGAAAAATCTTGAAATTAGTTTTTCACACAATAAATTTCATTCATTGTGTTTTGTTTTTTTAAATCATCAGTTTTTAAAAAGTAGCAATTCATAATTCCATTTAGAATTTTCATATGTTATAGTAAAAACGTGATCTAAAATCTGTGTATTAAAAACCTAAAATTAATTTGAAGCAAAGATAAATTATGAAAGCTGATAAAATTTTGTAAAGAATTTCAATAAACCTCTGGTACTCAACGAGATTCGTAATTAAAAAACACCCAAACAGTATGTGAAATCATATCATCATGTTTCTGTTCCACAGCATTATAAACAAACAGATTGCCACAAAACAAAAGATTACAGCGAGTCTGAATGACAATAGATGTCCAGTATGCACACTGATCAGTAATCTAGAATGTCTAAAGATCAGATATGAAGGTTCCTCTCAGTCCGTCTCTCTCTATAAAAAGGTTTGACCCTGCTGCAGCTTGTTGGTCCTCTGATCGGCCCCAGCAGCTGTCAACCTACTGCCTCAGCACAACAAATACTTCACTCGCCGACTGACCTTTCCACACAGCTCACACTCACACATGCATACTGTCAAGTGCCTGCAATACTTGCCAGTGTTTGGTATTTCTATGATTTTGTAGGTGTGCAACATGAGAAAAACTTGATGAACTTGAGTAACGGATCAAAATGACATCAAAACTGACACATATTTTGAAGGATGCCTGTTTTATTGGATGAGACACAATTCAAGCAAAAAAGGCAAGAAATGTTCATTTATATACTTGCTTGGTTTTTCATCTACACTCACCGGCCACTTTATTAGGTACACCTCTCCAACTGCTCGTTAAATCAAATTTCTAATCAGCCAATCACATAGCAGCAACTCAATGCATTTAGGCATGTAGACATGATCAAGACGATCTGCTGCTGCGACATTTGGATGGTAGGGTCAGAATGTGACATCAACGACATGAAAGCATGGATCCATCCTGCCTTGTATCAACGGTTCAGGCTGCTGGTGGTGTAATGGTGTGGGGAATATTTTATTGGCACACTTTGGGCCCTTTAGTACCAATTGAGCATCGTGTCAATGCCACAGCGTGCCTGAGTATTGTTGTTGACCATGTCCAGCCCTTTATGACCACAGTGTACCCATCTTCTGATGGCTACTTCCAGCAGGATAAAGCCTCATGTCATAAATCATCTCAGACTGGTTTCTTGTACATGACAATGAGTTCACTGTTCTCAAATGGCCTCCAAAGTCACCAGTTCTCAATCCAATAGACCTTTGGGATGTGGTGAAATGGAAGATTCACCTCATGGATGTGCAGCCGACAAATCTGCAGCAACAGCATGATGCTATCATGTCAATATGGACTAAAATTTCTGAGGAATATTTCCAGTACCTTGTTGAATCTATGCCATGATGAATTAAGGCAGTTCTGAGAAAAAATGAGTGGTCCAACCGGGTACTAGTAAGATATACCCAATAACGTGGCCGGTGAGCGTACATTAAAATTTTTTACTTGTCATTCTTGCCTTTATTTGTCTTAGTCTCACTATTCTTGGTTCAAGTAGAAAACAAATCTGTCAAAACTATTTAAAAAGTAAATACTCAAGCACATGAAGCCATCATTACTGTCTATTAATATTTAGGCCAAACACATGCACTGATAACATAGCAAGTAAAACAAAAATAGCCAAACATTCACTTTTTCCCATAAACTACTGCTCCACAACAAACACACAAACACACACACACACACACACACACACACACGCACACACACACACACACACACACACACACACACACACACACACACACACACACACACACACACACACATATTGAACAAACAATGAACAAACAGACATGCAAGAAGGAACAGGTGTTAGTTACAAGTACAGTTTTACACACACACACACACATACATACATACATACAGTTGAAGTCAGAATTATTAGCCCCCCTTTGAATTTTTTATATATTTTCCAGATGATGTTTAACAGAGCAAGGAAATGTTCACAGTATGTCTGATAATATTTTTTCTTCTGGAGAAAGTCTTATCTGTTTTATTTTGGCTAGAATAAAAGCAGTTTTTAATTTTTGAAAACCATTTTATGGTCAATATTATTAGCCCCTTAAGCTAATTTTTTTTTTCGATAGCCTACAGAAGAAAACATCATTATACAATAACTTGCCTAGTTAACCTAATTAACCAAGTTAAATGTCACTTTAAGCTGTATAGAAGTGTCTTGAAAAATATCTAGTCAAATATTATTTACTGTCATCATGGCAAAGATAAAATAAACCAGTTATTATAAATGAGTTATTAAAACTATTGTGTTTAGAAATGTGCTGAAAAAAATCTGCTCTCAGTTAAACAGAAATTGGGGGAAAAAATAAACGGGGGGGCTAATAATTCTGATCGCAACGTACATATGCATAATACTGCTGATATTTACAATTACATTTCTTAGTATTAACCAGTCTTAAAAAAATGATGTTGGGATTTAATGCAAAGTATCAAACTACATTATTGGCCTCTGTTTAGAATGACTTTTATTTCAATTGAATATTTAATGAGCATTTATTTAAGGATTAGTAAAGCCCAGTACGCTGTAGTTAATCACAATAAATATGAACGTAATGCAACATTTCAAAACCAAGGGGTCAAATTAAAGCAAATTAATTATATTATCATTTTAGTTTAGTTCATGCGTGTGAATATTAGGTGACTTTTTGTTTTTACTTCACTTTTAACATTCATTTTCCTTCAGCTTAGTTCCCTATTTACCAGGGGTCTCCACAGTGGAATGAACCACCAACTATTCCAGCATATGTTTTGCACAGAGTACTGAGAAACACTTTTAACATTTTCAGAGAAATCAATCTTTATTACTTTCCTTTTTCCTTCGGCTTTGTCCCTTTATTAACCAGCAGTCGCCACAGCAGAATGAACCGTCAACTTATCCAGCATATGTTTTACACAGCTGATGCCCTTCTAGCTGCAACCCAGTACCGGGAAACGTCCATACACACTGATTCACACAAACATTTTTTAGCAACTGTTGACTTGATTTTTAGAAATAATATCTTACTGTGAGTCGTGCGATGTTTACTCACCTTCCGTTATCGATGCTCCACCACGAAGCTCATTGTTGTGCCATCAAAGGAGGGAGGAGCAACAATACGGGCACCTTGCTGTGATGTGATACTGATGACCGGTTTGGTGGTGCTGCTGGGTGCTGTGCTGCTCGGTGGGATCAGATACATGCTGCCCGTCTCCACTGCATCCTCGCCCTCCGAGCAGGTGGATGAGTGTGACTGGGGGGCCGGGTGTGCAGGCAGAAAGGTCGAAGGGTAGACCAAGTAAGTTGGGGGATAGGCTGCAGGACCGAGGGCGACCGGTGACACTGACACTGGCACTGGAGTGAGTGATAAAGGAATGTCCAAGTACTGGCCACTCTCAGGATGGTAAAACCTCTGGGCGGCGGGCTGCATCGGAACAGGGGTGTCCACTAGGTAATACTGGCCCGTGGTGGGGTCAAGCAGCAGCTTGCGCTGGATGTGAGGATGTGGGACGTCTGCAGGGGGCGTAAGGCAGAGCAGCTGGGGTTGAACAGCAGGTACATTTGGCACGGGCACAGCGTGATGATATATCATAGCTGTAGGGCTGTCAGGGGACCAAGACTCCATTATGATCGGCGAGCGCTGCACAGGCTGATGGTGGGAGGTATTTAGGTGAGACATAGTGCAGCCCGATGCAAGTGAGGGTTTTGACTCTAAAGGATGAGCTTTAATGGGGATGGTTAGATAATTGTCAGAGTCTGGCTGCTGCTGATCTTTCTGGTGCTTTTCTTCACCTTTTTGACATATTTTCAAAGACAAAGGTGATTTGTGAGTTTTCAGGGTATAGTTTCTGCTAGAAAACATCTTCTGAGTGCTATCGTTGGCTGTATTTACACAGGTTGGAGCTCTGAAGTTACACTTTTCACTGAAAGAATCTTCCTGACCGTGAGAACCTCCTGGCACACACACTTTCTCCTCATCGACACCTGCGCTAGAAGCTGTGATGAGCTTTTCAGAGGGCAGCTCAATACTAGTGTCCGCTTTCCCATATTCGCTCTCAAAGTCTGTTTTGGTCATGACCCCTTGCTCCTCTCGTGTGATGAGCGACAGCACGTGGCTGTCCGTGACTGGTCTCGGCGCTTGCGTTTTGCGCTTCCATTCATTCCTGTCAAAAACGTACAGTTGCTCCATTGTTTTCACAGCTGCCTTTAACTTTTCAAGGGCTATTTGGTTCGAAACCTTCGACTCTGGCTTCTTCTCACCACCTTCTGTTGCCTTTTCTGCTTTGTGTTTTGATGATTTCGCATCTATTTTTAGGTTAAACTCTGGTTGTTCAGTCACAGGCTTAGTGTACAGCACTCTGGGTGCTGTGCGAATGGGTTCACTTTTAGTAGCCCACTCTGACGAGTGATTTGGGGATAATCTTGATGTTTCGGCCACACCTTCGGGTTTTGTGGCAGGGTTTGTGTTTACAGACTGGCATTTTATCACCATAGCTGTGGGAAATGGTTTCTTGTCAGATCCTCTATTGACAGGTTTGCTCTCCTCTCGTAATGATGTGGATGAACCACAAGCATTTTCAAGCGCAACAAACCGATAGGAACTTTTTACCAGTTTGCGCACATCTCTAACCTGATGAATAGGTGTTTGAAACTTACATTTACTATCTCTAATATCCCTCACCATAAAATGCGGGACTTTGTCTGATATGGTCAATGAATGGCTTTTAGATTCACTCGTGGCCTTTTTGGCATGATTGATGTTCGGTGTTAACAGACTGGTGATGTTGAGCGGATCGCTTTTGTTTTCTTTGACACTTCGAAGGTGTATTTTGATTTCGGGTGCTTTTTGGCACTGTGAGGTTTGGTCTGTGTCTGCAAAGCAATGGAGCTGGCCAGAGCTCAGTTTTCCACACCCTCCCCCGTCTGACTCTGCAAGATCTCCAGTCACTTTCAGATTATGTAATGAAAGCCCGGCTGCTTCCTTTTCCTTAGGCATAAGCTGTGAGCTAGGGACATACAAGTGAGACATCTTAATCATCCTACTCTCGCCCTCAACACTTTCGCTGCTTTCCATCACAGGTCTAATTGAGGTGTCTGGCAGCGTCTCCTCCTCCTGTGTGCATTGAGATTCTCCATTACCTTGTGCTTCCTGCTCTCCATCTTTCCAGGTTTTGAAAGCACTCCTTTGACTGGGGGTCTTCAGTGGTTCACTTGGATCTAATCTACTGGACATTTCAGGGTCAGCGAGTGACTCTGTGATTTCTGCGGCATGGGAACATGGAGTCTCTTGTGGCTGGTCTGTCACATCCCTGATATCCTCTTGGGAGTGTGCTGATGTTTCAGAAGTCTGTCTTTCTAAGCCCTTAAACTCTTTACAATCTTTAGCATGAGGGCATGCAGGGTATTTGTCTCTTATTTCACCTCTTTCCATTTTACGTTCTTGCTCAAACTGCATTTTCTTGGAAATCACATTTTTCAAAAGACTTGAGGCGAAGATGGCTTTCTTCTGGGATTCTTCCAAGCTTTCATCTAGCAGATTTTCTGCTTCACACTCAGCTTTACTCATAACCTCTGCTGTGGAACGTGACATCATGGCATGCAGTGCGCGTTTCGCGCGCCTCTCTCGCGCAGGTATGCCAGCTCCTACATTACAGCTGAAGTTCAAGGTTTCAGTCTGTGTGATGGTTTCACCCGGTTTGCTTCGTATCTCTATTTTCTTGGACGTCTGTTGTGAGTTCAAGCTGTTTTTCATCGACACTATTTTAGTTTGAGGACTGGATGTGCTGCTTTGAACCGCGTCTTTTATAGTTGCGGACTCGGCGCTTTTATTTCCCTCATAAACGGGCGTAGAGTTCTTGTGCTGCTCACGTGTCAAACTACCGTAATTTAAGTCGACGAAAGCTGACCATTTGTTAATACTCAGTCCGTGTTCTGACATTGAGGACTCACTCGAGCTGCTCAAATTAATGGCATCAAAGTACGGGCACGCCAAACTCCGGAAGGAACGCGCGGTGAGATTACGCACCTCTTTATCAGCGTCATCCAGCTCGCTGACGGAACTGGACGCGCCACTGGAATATTCGTTAATGTCCTTCCCCCTCAGCTTGCTGGCGAGGTGCTGCCGGCCGGGGGGTGGGATAAAGTAGCGGTCAAACAGGGTCTCGCTTTTGGAGTCCGAGCTTCTGAATGAATAATGACTCCGCTCGCCTGCGCGTCTGGTGTGAAAGCGCACATTCCTCTGTCCCAGGACATTGGCGGCGGGCTCGTTGACGGCACGCGAAGACGTTTTGATTGACAGGTGAATATGTCCTGCTGAATTTCCAAGCTGTCCAGCGCCCTCATCCGAGCTGGCACATTTATCGGATTCACAAAGTTCACTTTCGGTGCTGACCAGAGCACCTGTGGCGCAAAGCTTGGCCGCGCGTGAAGTGAGCGGAATTTTACTGCTCCTGGACTTGCTTTGGATTCTCCCGAGAGTCGTCTCGTCGCTGTCAAATGATGCGTAGTCAACAAACGAATACACCAGATTATCATCCTCGAAATCCCAGCAGGATCCGCGACCAAACTCGTAATCCACATCGTGGTCCAACTCCGTCAGCTGAATCTCGTGCGTGGTTATATAGTGGGACTCCACGTCCGCCGCGCTCGGGCTGGCTTTAGACTCGCAGCGGCTGTTCAAGTACATGTCGGTGTACTCCAGCTCTTCCGTTTCATACGACGGAGTTTTGGGAATTTCACTTTTTACATCCTCTCCTGCGTCCACAGAGTCATCTGTCAGCGGAGCGCGCTCTTCGTGGGGGCTCTCTGAAAGACTCTTCCCCTCTTTCGATGAGGTTTTATCTGCATTTTCATTCCCCTCTTGCTCCCCGGGACTCTTAGTCCCAGAGATGGACACATCTCCTTTACATTTGAATATGGCCAGCTGGTTCCCTTCACCTGTGAAAGTGACTTTCACTGTCTTTGTGCTGTCTGACTTCATGTCCGACGGATTGCCCAGGTCTACATAGTTTGTTTCGCTGTGCTCGTCACTATTGCGGTGCTCTTTGGCCTCTTTCAGCGGCTTTTTGAACGGTCCGGTGTCCTCTCGGTCCACGGTGACCGTGTGAAGTGTCTCCATCAGTGTTGCCTCTGACACCGGACCGCAGCACGGCTTGAGTGAGCGAGTGAACTGCTGCTGCGCGCGAGACCAACTGACCAGAGCGAGAGAGAGACTGCGATGAGGGAGGGGAAGAAAAAGAGAGTCTCACTACACACACACACACACACACACACACACACACACACACACACACACACACACACACACACACTTGTGTACATGGATTACATGGACCCTACATAGGCGTAATGTATTTAATACTACTTATTATACGGCCAATACCCAATACCCAAGCCGAAAGGAAAAATTTTGCAAATTATAAGTTATGAGTTTTTAAAAAGGGGTTGCTTCCAAAATATATGTTATACAGCTTTAATTTCTGTTACTGTATTTTATACAATTTGCCCTGCATATTTACTTATAAACAATTATTTTGCCATATAATTCAGAGAAAACACCATTTCAACTATAATAACATTAAAAAATCTAAAAAAAAAATTCTATAAAAACCACAACATATTTAATTTTTCCAAAAATATTCTACGCTAGTGTGTCATTATTTCACTCATATTTCTGATGTTGTATTGTGTCAAAAACACTATAGGCACTTGCATTTAATATTTTCCATATACAGTTGAAGTCAAAATTATCAGCCCCCCTGAATTATTAGCTCCCCCTGTTTATTTTTTCCCCAATTTCTGTTTAACAGAGAAGATTTTTTTCAACACATTTCTGAACATAATAGTTTTAATAACTCATTTCTAATAACTGATTTATTTTATTTTTGCCATGATGACAGTAAATAATATTTGATTAGATATTTATCAAGACACTTCTATACAGCTTAAAGTGACATTTAAAGGCTTAACTAGGTTAATTAGGTTAACTAGTCAGGTTAGAGTAATTAGGCAAGTTATTGTATAATAATGGTTTGTTCTGTAGACTATGGAAACAAAATATAGCTTAAAGGGGGTAATAATTTTGACCTTAAAATTGGGTTTATACAATTTTTTTATTCTAGCCAAAATAAAACAAATAAAACTTTCCCCAGAAGAAAAAAATATTATCAGACATACTGTGAAAATTTCATTGCTTTGTTGTAGTAGTAGATGTTGTCGATGTAGATGTTGTAGTAGCAGTGATTGCTGTAGTAGTATCAGTAGTAGTGGTAGTAGACGTTGTTGTAGTAGTGTTAGTTGTAGCAGACGCTGTAGTAGTATCAGTAGTAGTAGTCATTGTTGTAGTAGTATGAGTATTAGTAAACATTGTAGTAGTAGTTGTAATATTAGTAACTTTCTGTAGTAATAGTTGGTGTAGTACTTGTGATTTATTACTATTGTTGCAGTTATTATTACTGTCATTATTACTATCATACATTACAAGCATTGTTGTCACTCCTTACCACTGACTGCTTTCTTTCTCTGTTTTATTTATATCTGTGATACTTCCTTCATTTATTGACTGTTATTGTCCCTTATGTATGTACTTTGACCTGTCCACCAAGTTATCTTTACACACACGCACGCACCTACCAGTACCTGACTATATTGTTGTTGTTTTTGTTTTGTTGTTGTTTTTGTTGATGTCTCTTTGTATTTGTAAGATCCAAATATATGTATCTTTTTGCATATTCTAATTTAAAAAAAGAAAAATTCATCGCTCTGTTAAACATAATTTGGAAATATAAAAAAAAAAAAGAAAAAAATCAAAGGGGGGCTAATAATTCTGACTTCAACTGTATAAAAGCACTTGATATTAATTTGACCCGAACCCCAAAATTCTTTGACCCCTGTGCATCTCTTTACCATGGGCAGCTGAATGAATCCCTAATTTTAAATGCACATGACAAAAATTGTGGGTGCTTTCCTATATCAAGCCGACAACACGTCTTACATCATTCTCCATTATAATCTACGCACGTATTATTAGACACCATGTCATAGCTCACAAAGCCTATAGAGAAAGACTCCACGCTCAGAAGAGCTGCGGGTCTATTGTGGGTGCGCTCCTCCTAGAAGTGCATAAGCGCACACATAACGCGAGTAGAGAAACATTTGTTGTCAACTGAATGTTATCAATGTCCGCCTCTGGCCCACGACAGCTGCGTGCCCGTATTAGAGGCAGTGCCGCTGCCAAACCTACAGAACACAAGCTGGCCCTGGGAAAGAGACACGACAAGCACAACCCAACAAAGACAGAGAGAAAGGGACAACTGCAGAGGTGTGAGGGATATGACAGTCTGAGGTCAGGTCGACCAATAGGAAAGAAGAGGCTGTACAAATCTTCTGCAATTAGTCTAATGGAGTGAGCTGTTATTCAGTCTAACAGATAAATACTGGGAAGAAAGTCTATATATCAAATACATTCATTCATTCATTCATTTCCCTTCAGCTTAGTCCCTTATTTATCAGGGGTCGCCTCAGTGGAATGAACCGCCAACTATTCCAGCATATTTTTCATGCAGCGGATGCCCTTCCAGCTGCAACCCAGTACTGGGAAATCAATAAACACATTTCTCGATCAAGTTAGATACAAATGCAAAGTTGAAAATGATCACATCAAAAATAATTGCGTTATAATTTTTGTAAGTGTATGCACTTTTGCTAAATTTAAGGTGGAAATCCAAACTGGATGCCTTCAAAAATAATCCGACCCAGAAAAAACTTTGTTACTGCATTTATTGACTACTACTACTGATCTACAGACAAAGTAGACACAATAATATGCCCTTTTTAAATTAAATTAATCTTATTTTTAAATATTTTATACATTTCCCAAGTGCTGGTAAACAGTTATTTTTCAACATATTTTAAAAGATAATATTTCTAATTTTCTGTAGCCGAAAAAAAAATTGAGCTTTGCCATTTTTAATAAAAAAAAATACATAATTAAAAAATCTAAATTAAAAAATGAATAAATCCAAATGAAAAACAAAATATAACAGGAAGCATATTGAAAAATGTCCTTGCTCTGTTAAACAGCACTTGAAATGAAAAGAAGGACAATTTCATGTAAGGGTTAATAATTTTTGACTTCGAATGTATGATAGATTTATCCATACTAGATTGAACAGATTAGTGTTCACTACTGTATCATTTTCATTAGGGGAATTGAAAATACAGTTTATTAGTAATCTATTAATGTATATTATGTTTAATTGTTAAACTTTTTTCATTAATATTCATTCACTGTATATAACTGAATGTCTTAAAAGCATCTTCATAATCTTGTTAATTTCAGCATTTACTAATACATTTTTCACATTAATAAAAGTTAATACACCAAAAATAAGCAGAATTTATTAGTTCATATTTATTACTAAGGTTAAAAAATTAAAAATAATAAAAATGTGACGCAGTGGCGCAGTAGGTAGTGCTGTCGCCTTACAGCAAGAAGGTCGCTGGTTTGAGCCTCGGCTGGGTCAGTTGCAATTTCTGTGTGGAGTTTGCATGTTCTCCCCGCATTCGCGTGGGTTTCCTCTGGGTGCTCCGGTTTCCCCCACAGTCCAAAGACATGAGGTGAATTCATGGTGAATTGGGTAGGCTAACTTGTCTGTAGAGTATGAGTGTGTATGGATGTTTCCCAGAGATGTAAAATATATGCTGGATAAGTTGACATGGAAAATGAGGTTAGTGCAATAGCCCAGTGGTTAGCGCATCGACATATGGTGCAGTAGCACATCAGGGCGTCCCGAGTTTGAATCCCGGCTCGAGGACATTTCCCTACCCTCTCTCTCTCTCCAACTTCGCTTCCTGTCTAAATACAGTCCTATCAAATAAAGGCCAAAAATAAATCTAAAAAATAAAAATATGGAAAACGAGTGCATGTTTTTACCAAAACTAATGCTGGATTTTTAATGCGTGTGCGCGTAAAACAATACAATTTGCACAAAGAAATGATGGGCTTCTTCTCTAAAATAGTTACTCCCCCCCGTTAGAGCGTCATTATTGCCGTTTTACGTTATAACTTACGTGGTAAAAGCGATGGATCTGCGACAGAGAAACTACAGGTTTTGGGAAACACTCGTCACTACATTCTTCTTTTCCCAAACGATGCATCGTACTATGATAGTTCAGTCACGAGTTACATCGTTGTTTGGGAAACGCACCCCAGGTTAGCCGAGAAACAAGTGAAGCAAAGCTAAATAAACTACAGGGTAAAACTACTTTATGGAGTTCCAGTGTCTAAGCAGTTGCAAGAGACTTAAACATTTTATGAGTAGAGTATTTTTATGAAAATAATACATCAAAAAATGAAAAGCATAAATAATAATAAATTGACAGGCTTCATGTACCAGCGTTAATAGTTCATTCATCCTTCAGGGTCATGGAGGAGCTGAGAACCGGGCTATTTGAGACACCTGCTAACAGTATGTAAAGCATTAACATATGGAGTAAATGGGCCCATGCAAACAGAGCGTGTGATTTTGCCAAGTACGACGTGATATTTGTTGATCCTGGAATATCATTTTTGTTTGACAATATAATTTATATTTAGGGGATTAATATTTTGATAATCCTAACTCTAAGCCTAAACTTAACATAAACTGTAAAACTTATCCCTTCATTCTGATTGGCTGAATGGAATGTTGTTAGATGTTGATCCAGGAACATGTCCTACTTGGTGAAATCGCACATCACATGTCTGAAAGGGTCAAATATACGGGCGCACCGTGACAGCTGGATATGGCTCACTGTGGTCGTTTTCACACCAGAACGTGAGTCAAACTTGCCGGTGTCTGAATTTTTAACGACCTCCACAAAGCTGATAAATTTAGGCAGCTATTTAAAATGCGGACGCCACGCATGCGAGCACTTCGAGATCAGTTACTCACAGAGGGCCATATAAAACGGCAGGTGGCAAATCATGGGTGCCATTAATCAAAGCGCAGGCATTAGCGGGGTATGTCCTTCTCTGTGCTTTGCTGATCTTTCGGCCTTACGTTGACCTCAGGGGTCAGCGGAGGTGATGGGACATCAGCACGGACGCTAGGCTATATCTATACAGTTCCTATCTCTCGAAAGCAGCCTGTAAATGCATTAGGAAGCTCTGTAGCTCACGATCAAGATAATGTTAATGTTTTCAGCTGTAACCATCAACAAAAAGCACTTCAGGTCTATTATTACAGTTGTATTATTGCAGGTGGACAGTTTTCAGTGTCCTGCTCATCTCATGTCCCTGTGCGCAGTCAATGTGAATGATGATAAAAGCGTGGAGGGGTTTGGATTTCAGAGCCGCTATGCTGAGACTTCACAATTAGGTCATAAGAACGCAACAGGCATGAGAACAGAAATAAAAATGCCCCTCTAAAGGCGCTTGAGGAATGAATTCATTACCCTTTTGTGACACTAGGGCTGTCGAACAATCTTGCGCTCATACTTTGTCCATAGTGAGTCTGGAGAGACTAAGAAATTAATAAGCGGGCCGTTAGAATCAATCAGAGGAAGATTTATGGACTCAAGCAGAGAACATGTGGCTTGTGAATTATGGTACCAAAAAAACAAGCTAAAGGAAAACCAATCCAAGCTTGGCACACATGCACACACACATGCATTGCTGTTCAACATGTTTGGCATCAGTAAGATGCTTTAAATTGGTAGTAAGAGGAGTTACAAGAACATATTTTAAATCATTTGCTAATGTTAAAGGGATAGTTCATCAATAAATGAAAAATCTGTCATCATTTACTCACTCGTTTCAAACCTGCTTGGGTTTTTTTTTTTTGTAGTGTTGAGCACAGATGAAGGTTAACTGGAGAATGTTGGAAACCTGTGAACATTGACTACCATAGTAGTAAAAATATCTACTATGGAAGTCAGTGGTTACAGGTTTCCAACATTCTTCAGTATATCTATATATATGACACATATCGTACTCAACACAACGACAAAAACTCTAAGAGTGAGTAAATAATGACTGGATTTTTGGGTAAACCATCCCTTTAAGTTTTTAATATTGGTACTAAAAATGTTTCTTGAGCATAAAATGAATTTATTATAATCAGGGCTTGACATTAACACCCGCCAACCCACCAAATGCGGGTATACTTCAGCTGTAGCGGGTTACACAGACACTACTTACTTGGCTGGTTGATAATCATTTTTAAATTGTAGTTTTCTTCTTTATATATATATATATATATATATATATATATATATATATATATATATATATATATATATATATATATATATATAATTATTTTTTTAGGGGTTTTCACCTTTAATGACAGGACAGTGAAAATTTACAGAGAGGAAAGTATGGGGTGCAGAGAGAGTGGAAGGATCAGCAAAGGACCTCAAGCCAGGAATCAAACTCAGGTCACCACAAGCACCTGGGTGCTATATGTCAACACACTAACCACTAGGCTATTGGCGCCGACAATTGTAGTTTTCTTAAAAGCAGGGTTCGACAATAAGGACGGCCCAATATCTTAGAATCGAGAAGCAGCACGACTGACAAAAAAAGACATTCAGTTTTTTACAATAACATTGCTTTAATATGAGATTAACTCCCCATTTCTGTGTAGTTAACTGGTGATCTGGGACATTCAGCCAGGGCAAATTGCTGCATATTTTAGATACATGACAACATATATTTTTTGAAATGTCAGTTTTTGTTGTTTTTTAAGTAAAGTGCATGTATACAGCTCTATTTTGCTTGTTCGACATGTTATTTAAAATTGGGGGCTTAGAAATATTAATTATTCATTTTTGGTGTGGTCAGAGATAAATTTGGTAAATCCTTAATATTGAGCCCTAAATAGTAAAGTGAAATAAGAACTAATTGCAATGTGACACTATGAAACCACAACCCATTTGCTCGTGCTCATTGAGCAAGCTCATACACAACACATAAAAAAGTGAAATGAATGAGGAGGCATGTAGACAACACAAAATCTAAATCAAGTCATTTTAGCATGTCAAAGTCAAATTTATGCAGTTAAAATATATATAGTTAGTGAAAATGGTGATCAAAAACAATGTCAAGCCCTGATTATAATTTACAATAGACAAAATACATAAAAAATTATAATGTGATACTGAACACCGGAATAATGGCTACTAGATATTCAGCTCTGCCAAAGGAAATAAATAATGACATTGTTAAGTAATAAGATATAAAGATGTAATAATTTATTTTGCTATTACTATTGTTCGCAATGTTATGGCATATCTTTGACCAAATGCACAGTAAAATGTTACTTTATTTTTGATTAAATAAATTAATAACACTTAACAACAAGGTTCCATTACTTAAAAATAGTAGTTAGCCCAAAATAATTACTAATTTACTCATCGTAAAGTGGTTCCAAACGTTTGTGTTTTTCTATCTTCTATTAAACACAAGTGGTTACAGGCTTCTGACATTTTTCAAAATATCTGCTTTTGTGTTCAACAGAACAAAGGAACTCATAAGGGTTTGGAACAAGTAAAAGATGAGTAAACGATGGCAAAATTTTAATTTACACTTTAACACAGTAAACTCTGAAGTCAGATTAGCCCCCCTTTGAATTTTTAATTTTTAAAAAAATATTTCCTAAATGATGTTTAACAGAGCAAGGACATTTTCACAGTATGTCTGATTATATATTTTTCTTATGGAGAAATTCTTATTTCTTTTATTTTGGCTAGAATAAAAGCAGTTATTAATTTTTTTAAATCCATTTTAAGGTCAAAATTATTAGCCCCTTTAAGCTATATATATATATATATATATATATATATATATATATATATATATATATATATATATATATATATATATATATATATATATATATATATATATATATATATATATAATTTATTATTATTATTATTATTATTTATTATTAATTACCCTAACCTGCCTAGTTAACCTAAATAACCTAGTTAAGCCTTTAAGTGTCACTTTAAGCTGTATAGAAGTGTCTTGAAAAATATCTAGTGAAAAATATCTACTGTCATCATGGCAAAGATAAAATAAATCAGTTATTAGAAATGAGTTATTAAAACTATTATGTACTCAATTTGTCTCCTGTAATTACTATAACTGTTTGCATAATAACAACAATAATTTCACTCATTTTCTTGTGCCAATGGATCAAGTATAATTCACTCCCTCATTTTAATAAAACTTACATGTCGAGCTTATTAATTTTATAAATATGATTTACTACAATATTTTAAAATCTTACCAAACAGTAATATACGATGCGGACTGATACATTTAATTTGTGCATTTCATATTTCACATAGTAGTGACACGGTGGCTCAGTGGGTAGCACTGTTGCCTCACAGCAAGAAGGTCACTGGTTTGAGCCCAGGCTGGGTCAGTTGGCATTTCTGTGTGAAGTTTGCATGTTCTCCCCGTGTTCGTGTGGGTTTCCTCCAGGTGCACCGGTTTCCCCCACAGTCCAAAGAACATGCACTATAGGTGATTTGAATAAGCTAAGTTGGCCGTAGTGTATGAGTGCATGTGAATGCAAGAGTGTATAGGTGTTTCCCAGTGTTGGGTTGCGGCTGGAAGGTCATCCGCTGTGTAAAACAACTTGCAACCTTTGTTTGATCTGATTCCACAGTGGCCCGAAGGGATAAGAGGCGAAAAAGCGAACAAGATACAGACCAAACACAAATAAATGACAGCAATGCAAGGCATGTGTAACCCTGCCTCACAGGACACCATGACAAAAGGACGAACATTCACACATTCACTCTCTTACACACACCAGACACGACACGAGGAAACGGAGCATATGGTGTTCCTGAAGAATAATAAGCATGTTTGTGGTCTTAAAACATCACAGAGTAATAATTAATAATGGAAAACACTCTCTAAGACGACGTTTTATTTATTATAAACCATTTATTTACTAAATTAATCATTTATGATACCGTGTAACACATCTAGCCA
The DNA here is from genome assembly GCF_903798145.1 of Danio aesculapii. Taxonomy (NCBI): domain Eukaryota; kingdom Metazoa; phylum Chordata; class Actinopteri; order Cypriniformes; family Danionidae; genus Danio; species Danio aesculapii. The sequence continues at coordinate 49,147,413 of NC_079435.1, forward strand.
AACGTGGTGATGGAAATAAACGAGTGCTTTTGTGTGTATGGTGAATATGGAGGTGCGATACATTCAATGGTCAGACAGACAGAATGAAACACAACCCCGTAAGAGAATCTCAGTCTGCGTTTGGAATCGTCAATATCCCTCGCCGTACAAACAGCCACTGGGATTTTACGAGGTAGACGAGGAAGAGACCAGTTCATGTTACCAGTTCAGCTTCAGACCAGTTTGGTTCGTTTGAGTCATGATTAAACTGACAAGGCAGACTTTCGGTAATCACGTCGCGAATATTAAAATACACATGGAATGTACCATTTAATACACCTCATTTACAGTTTGTTCACATATATAAAGTATGCTAACAGTGCGTGTGTGTGCTCGCCCTCAAATGATAAAGAATGCTCTTTTATGTCCCTCGATAAATGTTTTGACTGTAGTTCTGAAATTCAGCTCTGCAACGCCCTCTTGTGATCAAATCTAGCGCTTCAAACTTTAATTTTCACTGATGTAGACGTTTCTAAACTTCACAAAAGTATTAACATTTAATCTATAAACCACACTAGCATCTCTTTTCATGCGACTAGTACCCATTTTTCATTCAGTTTTAGTACTTAAATGTTTTTAGTGCCATTTATTCCTCAGGTAGTGACTTTATATAAGATAGCTACTAGCATTAGCTACTGGTATTCATTTAGTAGATGGTACTTATTTATTAGATACTAGAACTTATTCATTAGACACTAGCACCTACTCATTAGCTACTGGTATCCATATATTAGATACTGGTATTCATTTTTTTGATACTAGCACTTATTCATTAGCTACTGGTATCCATATATTAGATGCTGGAACTAATTCATTAGCTACTAGAACGTGTTCATTAGCTACTGGTATTCATTTATTAGATACTGGTACTTATTTATTAGACACTAGAAATTATTCATTAGATACTAGAACGTATTTATTAGCTACTGGTGTCCATTTATTAGATACTGGTACTTATTTATTGGGTTATTTATTAATTAGATACTAGAACTTATTCATCAAACATTGGCTTTTATTATTAAATTCTAGTGCTTATTTCATTCATCATTTTATTTTTGTTTGCCATTGTCTTCTATGGCAGTGTTTCCTAACCACGTTCCTGGAGGAAAACCAACACTGCATGTTTTGGATGTCTCCTTTGTCTGTCATACCCATTACAGGTCTTTCAGTTTCTGCTAATGAGCCGATGATCTGAATCAGGTGTGTTTGATTAAGGAGACATGGAAAATATGCGGAGTTGGTGGTCCTCCAGAAACGTGGTTGAGAAACACTGTTCTATGGTAATCTGTCATTGAGATTTCAACTCTTCAGTTTTGACTAGTATGTTTAGACTTTTGACTAGTGTGTATTCCAGTTGTGGCTAGGGCATTGATATTTATGAACTAGTAGTAATTGACTAGGTACTAGTACTTATTTAGTTTTTAGATTTTTGTATGCATCATTAGAAATTAGCATTTACTGTATTTATTAGATACTCTTGCAAATTTAATAGATACTAGTAATTATTTATTAGGCATTTATTTTACTGATTAGTCGTAACAAAGGACGAGATTAAAAAAAAGCAGTTGTGATTAGTAAACTAAGAAATGTTACTAGCAATATTTATAAAGCATATGCATGTCTAATAATAACAACAACAGGTACTAGGAACTAATGAATAAGAACTACTTATACTTGCATATAAGAATTAGCATTTATTACTGATTAGATACTCATATCTATACAAGTACTATAGTATATAATGTGATACAAGGACTGGTATCTAATAATAGATACTAGTAAATAAAAAAAAATTCTAGAATTAAAAAAAATATGAACTTGCTACAATAAGAATACACACTAGTCAAAACTTAACAGTCGATATCTCAATGGCAGATCCTCATTGAAGACAAGGGCAAAAGGTAAAAGCTTCCCGGCAAGCATTTTTTTGTTTTTAAAAGATGTCTGATAAATGTCTAATAGACATCTAAACATAGTAGTTTTGGCTAAACAAGGCTAAATATGGGCTGTCAGTGAAAATCTAACAGACGTCTATTCAATATGAGACGACTCATCAAATAAACAGAAATGAATGACTACACACATAAGGTCGGTCTAGTCTGTCGATTTGATGACCAGTCTAGTTTTAGGCTATTCTTAGATGTCTATTAGATTTTCACGACAGCCCAAGTTTAGCCAAGCTGTCTAACTTTAGATGCCTATTAGACGTCTATTAAACACAAAATTGTTTGCTGGGTTGTTACTAGTAAAAACAGAATAATAACTAGTCACCATTAAATTAAGTACTAATATCTAATAAACAGGAACATTTGTGTAAGAATAAACAAGTGTCTATTTAACCGGTCTAACAAATAAGAGCACTAGTACCTAAAGATTACTAAAAAGTCATTTTTAAAGTATGTACTTTTATCTAAAGCAGT
>NC_079435.1:49149971-49289971 GCF_903798145.1 Danio aesculapii
GCTGCTTAATGTTGTTATGGTAACCATATATTAGATTTTAAAAAGCTTTTGAAACATACATGATTTTTGGTCAATTTAATGCATGTTTGCTGAATAAAATATAATTCATTTAATCAATTAAGATTTTTATATATCTTTTTTATTATTTACACACAAATTAAGCAGCAAGAAAGTTTATATATATATATATATATATATATATATATATATATATATATATATATATATATATATATATATATATATATATAAATATGTATATATATATGTATTATTATTATTATTTTTTTGTATAATTTAAAAAAATATATAATTAGATAATTAACATATTTTGCACAAGATCAGAAAACGAAATAATTTCAGAAGGATGATGAAACGCTCATGACTGGAAAAATTATTCTGAAAAGATTTACAAGAATAAATGTTCAAAACACAGAATAATACAGAAATTAGTCATTTCAAATTGTAGTAAGAAAAAATCTAATAGAAAATGTATCTAAATGATAAACGCAGCTTTGATAAGCATAACATACTTTAATAATTTTCACATACTGTATCTTAATCCAGTTCTTTGAAGAATACTGCATATATTTAACATATCTTAATCCAATCCTTTTTCCAGTGTTGGGTTGCAGCTGGAAGGGCATCCACTGTGTAAAACATGCTGGATAAGTTGGTGGTTCATTCTACTGTGGTGACCCCAGATTAATAAAAGGAATAAGCCGAAAAGAAAATGAATGAATGAATAATCCAATCCTTTGAAGAATACTGCATATAGAGTTAATAAGGGAGGGGTGGGTGGGGGGGTTGGGTTGTGGGGGGCGGCGATTGAAAAAGTCTAAATTAAGTACGATTATAAGTAAAATACTATTTATTTTCCTCTATATAGTCTATTTGAAATAAAAAATAATAAGAAAAAATAAATAAATAATATAAATAATAAATAAAAATTTATTGAAATGAAAAATTAGGATTATTCCACCAAAAAGATTTCCCAACACTGCTATTGTGTTGTCTAAAAACAAAACATGGCAACTTTAAAAAATATATTTTTTTATGCAAAACAAAAGGCTCTAAAAGACATTATTTTAACTTGGGAAATCAACATCATCAATAGTTCACAGAATAAAATTGAACCAAACACGTATAGAAATGTTCAAGAAGTGGTTTCTAAATCTTTTCCATAGTCTACAATAAGTCTGCACGATATTGGAAAAATGTGATCTTGTGATATTTCATTTTTCTGCGATAAATATTGCCATATGAATAGCTTCACAAGGAAGCATCTTTTCTGATGAGTCTAATAGTATTCAGCTACAGAAATAGAAGAATCACAATGTAAAAAAGCTGAACTCACTTTCGAGTCCAAATATCAAACACTTCTTAGAGCAAGTAAAAATATAGTTTTGTTTTCATCTTCAGAAGAAATAACTCAAATAAAGAGTATTTTCCTAAAACAAAATGATCTGCCAGTGGACTAAGTATAATAATCTTGTATTTGCTTTGAAATGTAGATATTTGGACTGGAAAATAGCATTTTTCTGCATAAATCATATAAATTCTGTATAAATAAAGTAATTCAATATAATTCTGCAGCTCCTGGTCAACTAGAATTCAGACTCAACATTGTATATCTTGCGGTGTGACTATTGCAGATGCGCACATTGCAATATCGATGCTAAAACAATATATCGTGCAGCCCTAGTCTACAAAAACGACGAATGGAATCAAACCGGCCTCCTCGATTGCACATGGCCACACTTACAGTAGTGTTTTTACAACTCAACAGCAAATCATACATATTTCTTACCTCCTGAATAATAATCAGGCTTAAATCCCGGAGGTGGCGGCCCTGTGCCTTGATTATTGTCCCAGGCCCCGCCGGTGCTGTCATACCCCTGATCTCCACCGAAACCCTGGTGGCCGTGAGTGGGACTGCACAGAAACATCTTGTAGACCACAAACGCCACCAGCAGGAGGAAAGCCACCACTAAAAGCCCACCCACTCCATCTCCAGATGGGCTGTTCTGATAGGAGTGCTGCTGATATGAGCCTCCGCCTCCTCCTCTCTGCTGCTGCTGCTTCTGATTGGAAAATCCTTGGAAGAAGTTGGAAGCAAAGCCAGAGAATCCGGACGATCCCTGCTGTTGCTTCCCTTCTGCTGTGAGCTCCAGAGTATATTCCAGACCACAGGAGCCTCGCAGCACATAGGCATCATTAGGGCTGTTATAACCCTCACAGGAGACCTCCACACGGCCAAACCGGTGTGAATTGTCCATATCAGCCTTGCATTCCCACTGTGAAGAGAAAAGAAGAACAGTTCAGAGATATGAGTAGCAGGGATGTAGGATATCAGAATAACACACATATATATGCATATCTCTTCGTACGTCGGTTAAAGGCACATATGGAATTTTTTTTGCCAATCTTAAGCAAGGCAACACAATGGCTCAATGGTTAGCATTGTTGCCTCACAGCAAGAAGATCGCTGGGTCAGTTTGCATGTTCTCCTCGTGTTTCCTCCGGGCGCTCCGGTTTCCCTCACAGCCCAAAGACACACGGTACAGGTGAATTAAATAAGCTAAATAGGCTGTAGTGCATGTGAGAGTGTATGGGTGTTTCCCAGTACTGGGTTGCAGCTGGAAGGGCATCCGTTGTGTAAAACATATGCTGGATAAGTTGGCGGTTCATTCCGCTGTGGCGACCCCTGATGAAAAGGGACTAAGCCGAAGGAAAATGAATGAATGAATGAATCTTAAGCCAATCGTAATCATTTGTTTTGGTTCGCTTTCGAATTTTCTGAACAACCGTATTTTTAACAATTATAGTGGTAAATTAGACTACTGTTATTAATATTATTGTTATATGTTACACATCCAAAAGTCTTTTTTAATATTTATATTAATAATACTTTTATTTATATTATTATTTACATTTATTATCATCAGCAGTATACATTACACACCCAAAAGCTTTTATATCTATTTATAGATACAAAGATTTTAAATATATATTATTGATATTCTTATATTTATTTGGGTATGTATGGTATTATTTTATTGATATACAAAACTGACATTGTGATATTTTGTTTTCTTTGATATACATATATATATATATATATATATATACACACACACATATATATATATACACATATATGCATATATACATATATATATACATATATATACATATATATACATATACATATATATACATATACATATACATATATATACATATACATATATATATATACACATATATATATACATATACATATATATATATACATATACATATATATATACACATATACATATATATATACACATATACATATATATATACATATACATATATATACATATACATATATATACATATATATATATATATATATACATATATATATATATACATATATATATACATATACATATATATACATATATACATATACATATATATATATATACATATACATATATATACATATACATATATATACACATATACATATATATACATATACATATATATACATATATATATATATATATATATATATATATATATATATATATATATATATATATATATATATATATATATTAGGGCTGTGCGATTTGGAGAAAAGATCTACTTACAATTTATTTGACAGATATTGCCATTTCTGTAATTTTGTAGTCAAGCTTCAGCTCCGTAATCTGTATTGCAGCTTCGCACAGCTAAAATGCAGTGAGTGTTAGTTAAAAAAGAAACTGAAAAGATATTAACTTACATACACATTTATTCAAATCTTTTTTAAAATATTCAGAAATGATTGAGTGTCACTGGCAATACTTTTAGTTGACTTTTTAGCAAGACACTCCTCATATAGCCGCCTGTGTTATTTTTTAGGTGCTACTTGTTGTATTTCCTCATGCTGGGGCAACAATTCTTACAAATAACCTGTTTTTGTTCTGTTCTGCAGACATCATCCCACTCGTCTGCGCTTTCCTGTTTGTTTGTTTGTTTGTGTGTTTGTTTTATTGTTTATTATTATTAATCGCTTGCGCAATTCTGATTGGGCAGAAAGAAAGTGTGCTCACTCAATTGGCTAGTAAGACTGTCACACACAGACAGACAGTATATATATACAGACAGACAGTATATATATATATATATATATATATATATATATATATATATATATATATATATATATATATATATATATATATATATATATATATATATATATATATATATATACTAAAAGTATTAGAACAGTATGATTTTTAATGATTTTTTTCAGAAGTCATAAGTCATTTATGCATGTATGTATTTGATCCAAAGTACAGCAAAAACAGTACATTTTAATAAAAATGTTTACTATTTAAAATAAGTTTTACGTATCAATGCATTTTATAATGTATTTCAAACCAAAATTTTAACATCATTACTCCACACACACGATCCTTCAGAAATCATTCTATCATGCTGATTTTTCATGTTCTCTTATGGATAGAATGATCCAAAATCAGCATTTATCTGAAATGAAAAGCTTTTTTTATCATTATGCATTATACTATTTAAAAGACTGGAGTCTGTGTCTTATTTTTTGTAGAGAAATTATAGAAATGAATACTTTTATTTAGCAAGGATTCTCTGAATTGATCAAAAGTGATGCTAACTGTGGCTACCTCCTAATGGATCGTAGTTGTTTTTGAGTGTCACCTGTGTGTCGATGCCATCTGATCCTCTGTTGTAGCACTGCACCACCTCTGGGGTGAAGGATCCACACCCGGCTGAGCCTCCGATGCACTGCAGCTGGGGAACAGGGCTGGAGCGGCGGGCTGTGGTGTAGCGTCCTCTGTACAGGGTCAGCGCCTGAACATCACGAAGCAACACAGCCTCTGATGCAGGAAAAACATATTTGAAGAATTATATTGGTATCCAAATTATACTATTATTATTGTTGTTATATATTACACACCAAAAATGTCTTTTTACAATTTATTATAATAATAATTATATATTATTATTATTCACATTATTATTATCATCATCATCAGTATTATATATTAGATCCCCGTAAGTTTTAAGATCTCAGAAATACAAAGATTATAGGTTTTCAAGTTTTTTTTTCTTATTTTTATTTCGGTATATATGGTAATATTTTATTGATTTATTAATAAAATATTGCATATTTATACCACTTATTGAATACACCTGGGGCGACGCAGTGGCGCAGTAGGTAGTGCTGTCGCCTCACAGCAAGAAGTTTGCTGGTTCGAGCATGAAAAATCTTCTCTCCATTAAACAGAAATTGTGGAAAAAAATAAACATGGGGGCTAATAATTCAGCTGGTTTAATAATTCTGACTTCAACTGTATTATATAGTCACACAGTTCAAAATACATGAGATTTGTTGAGTTACCGCAGAGTTTAACCATAATGGAGCAAAAGTTTATCATTTGCACGTTTTAAGTCATAAGATTCAAACACTTTTCAGTAACTTTTCTATAGATTTTTTAAAACTATTTAAACCATAAAGTCTTTGCAGTGTTATTGTATATTAGATTTTTTCAAATGTTGTACTTGAGTATGATTTGACTAGCATGAAAACCATAAAGCACTGTTTATTTAATTTGCATTTAGCTATACTTGTAATTTGTTTATTACATTCCATGCATGATTTGTTCCCCTTCAGAATCATGCCAATCAATCAAAAATTAATAGCTTCCAAATCAGAGGTATTCAAGCCATCTGGTGAAATTGTATGTATACTGCAAAACTGAGATAAAGTTGGTTTTATAGTCACACATTCGTTCATGGTGCTTACGTTGTACTTTGAATATTCAGTGTGAAACCGCATGCAAGTGTGACTTCAAAGCAACATTAGCACTATTTAGTTAAGTGTGAACAATGTTGCACTTTGTTAGTCATTGGCTGCTAGCATGTTTTCCCTATTTAGAATTTGCAAAGAATACCTTAAACCAACTTTACCTTGATTATTGTAATGTATATCGCAGAAACACAAAATATTGCAACGTTAGATTTTTTTCATTGAGGTAAAGTTGGTTTTATATGCACACACTAGTTCATTGACAATTCTCTATATTGTTTACCATGTTACTTAGTTTGAATATTCAAACTGAAATCACAAGTAAATATGACTTCAATACAACATTAGCACTATTTATTTGACTGTAAACAGTGTTGTACTTTGATAGTCATTGGCTGCTAGCATGTTTTCCCTATTTAGAATTTGCAAAGAATACCTTAAACCAACTTAACCTCGATTATTGCAATGTATATCGCAGAAACACAAAATATTGCAACGTTAGATTTTTTCATAGAGGTAAAGTTGGTTTTATATTCGCACATTAGTTCAGTGACAACTCCCTATATTGTTTACCTTGGTACTTTGAATATTTGAACTGAAATAACAAGTAAATATGACTTCAAAACAACATTAGCACTATTTTTTTTGACTGTAAACAGTGTTGTACTTTGATAGTCATTGGCAGCCAATATGATTTCACGATTAGGAATTTGCAAGGAATACTTTTCTGAAACTATATTATTAAGGAGAAAGTCCGAATGTGTGAATTTAAAACCAACTTTACCTCAGTGATTTTTCCAATATCGTGCAGCCCTACTATACATGTATTACCAATGCTAGATATGTATTTTATATTCTCATTTCACGGTACACCCTTCTTATATGTTCATACTGTCATCAAAATAGCACATAAAATGTATAACATCATACTGAGAACAAGGACTTAGTATAAAAGGATATTGTAAACATTCATTCATTCATTTTCCTTCGACTTTATTCATCAAGGGTCGCCACAGAGGAATGAACCACCAACTTATCTAGCATATGTTTTACACAGATAATAGAAACATTTAATACCGAAAATCAAATAAAAATAAATCAAACAACAATCCAAATACGACTGAAGTCCATCTATCTCCTATCTGTGACCTTATATTTGATCAGGTTTGCTCATTTAAATGTGAGGGTTAATAAATATAAATATCTTTTCAGTTACCATCATTCCAGCAGCTGATGTGAGGCACGACCAACAGCAAAAACTGCAGAAATAAAGCTCCAGACACCCTCATTTCTCCGGTTATGATGGAAGATTACTGCTTTATCCTCGAACAAGACAATCCGAATAATGCCTCGCCGACAGTCTGTACGTGTCTTTTAACAAAAAGTACAAATAAAGTCTGATGTAAACAAGTGCAACTGACAGCTCAGTGTAACATCTTTCTTAGTACACTTCCGCTTCCGTGTTTCTGCCTCTCATTATCGCCATCAACAGGAAGATGTGCTGAATTACGAGCTCTGCGCATAAAAACAAATCGGAAAACTTTTTAAACTGGAAGAAGTTTTAAGACTTAAAATGGAGGTTCACTTCTAATACTTATTTGTGTATTCTTACTAAAATATTATGCATTCACCACGTATCCATCTGTCAGTTTACTGTTTAAACTAATGGTTGTTAAAGTTGATAACTAAATAATCTAATCTGGGTTTGGGGGAGGGGGTATTAATGCTTGATCCCTCCTAAAGGACATCAAAACAAGATGTATGGGGGGCCAGTCCTTTAATAGTTAGAAATAGCTTTCTCTGATCTATATCTTAAACATTAGTACTTAAAAATGTATAATATAAATTTACATTGGTGACGCAGCGACGCAGTAGGTAGTGCTGTCGCCTCACAGCATGAAGGTCGCTGGTTTGAGCCTCAGCTGGGTCAGTTGGCGTTTCTGTGTGGAGTTTGCATGTTCTCCCTGCGTTCGCATGGGTTTCCTCTGGGTGCTCCGGTTTCCCCCACAGGTCCAAAGACAGAAACAGGTGAATTGGGTGGGCTAAATTATCCGTTGTGAATGAGTGTGTGTGGATGTTTCCCTGAGATGGGTTGCGGCTGGAAGGGCATCAAGGGACTAAATGAACGAATGAATGAATTTACATTTGCCACCCCCTGCCTCCTATAACAATTCATACCATCGTGAAAGCATAATCGCGCCAATCAATGCTAAAACTGGCAGTTCTAGAGCACCGATAAACATCTTAAGTAGCCTATTCACAAAAGATGTTTCTTGTAAAATAGTGTTTATATCTGCATGTAGCCTTAAAAAAGAACAAGCAGACACAAAATTTGTATAGTTTGTCACTAAATATCCATCAAAACACTGAAAATGTATACATTTGATTAATACATTAATGTAATTTAAATATATTCCTAAATTGGATTCAATGAAGTGTCCAATATTTACTGTCATTCATAAAATAAATTGTGGAAGAATAAGTGCGCTAAACTACAGGGTAGCCAAAATGCTGGGTTTCACACAATCGGTTTGTGTTGGGACAACATGAAGGAATTTAACTAACTCACAAATTTAAGTGTAATAAACATAAAACAAATAAGTTGGCCCAAAACAACTCAAGAACTGTGTTTTTTCAGCTTAATTTTAAATAAACAGTTTGAAAATTCAGCAAATGTAACTTAAACAACAATGTAAAAAGTCATTCATTCATTTCCCTTCAGCTTAGTCCCTTTATTCGTCTGGGGTCGGTGGGTCGCCACAGCGAAATGAACCGACGACTTATCCAGCATATGTTTTATGCAGCAAATGTTCCAGCATATGCGGATGCCTTTCCAGCTGCAACCCATCACTGGGAAACATCCATACACACTCATTAACACATACACCAAGGCCAAGTTAGTTAGGACTGTGGGGGAAACCGGAGCACCCGGAAAAAACCCACACGAACACGGGGAGAACATGCAAACTCCACACAGAAATGCCATTTGACCCAGCCGGGACTCGAACCAGCAACCTTCTTATTGTGAGGCGACAGTGCTAACTTCTGAGCCACCATCTTGCCAAATATAAATGGTGCTGAAAGTAAAGAAAATGCTGATTTTAGCTGGTCATCCAGACTGGTCTTATCTGGTTTTAAAGTGGTTTTGTCTACTTCTAAGACCAGCTAAAACCAGCTTGACCAGCCTAGCCAGGGTGGGAGACCAGCTAAAACCAGTAGTCAACATCTGAGGTGAATCAAAGAAGATTTTCTAAATTGTTCTAAGACAACAATGGGTTTGTTCAATAGTTTTAGACAATTTTCATAAACTTTCTGTGATCCACTTTAAATGTTGACTATTGTAGTCATTCATTCATTTATTCATTTTCTTTTCGGCTTAGTCCCTTTATTAATCTGGGGTCACCACAGCGGAATGAACCACCAATTTATCCAGGATATATTTTACGCAACTGAGCTCTAACCCAGCACTGGGAAACTACTGTTGTTAAATCCAGCTTACCTGGCTAAGACCAGCCATCTAGCAGAGCATTCAGACGGCAAGTATAACATTCATTCATTTTCCTTCGGCTTAGTCCCTTATTTATCAGAGGTCGCCACAGCGGAATGAACCGCCAACTCATCCAGCATATGTTTTACACTGCGGATGCCCTTTCAGCTGCAACCCAGTACTGGCAAACATCTATACACACTCATTCACACACATACACTACGGCCAATTTAGTTTATAATTCATCTATACCACATGTCTTTGGATTGTGGGTGAAACTGGAGCACCCGGAGGAAACCCATGCCAAGACGGGAAGAACAAGGAAACTCCACACAGAAATGTCAACTGGGCCAGCCGGTTATTAGTAGATTAATAATATTACTAATAATATGAATATATTATTAGTAGAGTACTAAAAGCAAGCGCTATGCCCTCAAATATGTGAGACGACATTATTTCCGCAACACATTTTTCAACACATGAAGCCAGCTTTGTTTAAGTTTAGAAATAATTTTATTTTGTCCATCACTCATGTAAATATACAGAAATTATGAATGGATAGATACATATGTATTTAACTAAGAATAACGGTCAACTTCAAAGCTCCCTTTAGTACATTCACTTCCAAGATTTCATCCCATCAAGTGTTTTTTAAGACAGGAATGAGACATGCAGGCAGGGATGAATGATGATTAAAGAGTTCTGCAAAAAGTGCAAAGTACAGATCTACTCACATCCACACCAGCTGGAACCTCTGATTACAGTAAAGTGAGTAAATACTCATGAGCACTTCTCCATAGTCTAGAGACAGATGATGATGATGATGAAGAAGAAACTCTACATAACAAGTAATGATAGGTTTTGCTGAAACCGATTGTGAAATTAGAGCGATAACTGCTTCTCTTCTACAAGCAGAGAGTGTCTTGCAATATTCAGTCATTCGTTAGATTTTGTCAAACAAATCAAATCAAATTAAACATCAGTCCCAGAGAACAAACATATAAAACGTTTCATTTTACAAATAATATCATTAATGTGTTCGATTATATTCAATAGTACAACAAGTGTTCCAAATATGAGTTGGATACTGATTATTTGCAGTTCTACAATTAAAAAACCCTTTAGTTCTGAATTTAAATGTATGTATTCGAGTTACATGTAAAATCCCATTTATTTAGATAATTTCGCTGTTAAGTAATGAGCTTTAAGCATTTTTTTCATGGCAAAACCAATGCTGTTTACTCACAATAAGACTAAGATGTAGGTGATTTTCTTCCTTCAGTAGAACATTAAAGAAGATTTTTAGCTCAAACTGCTTCTAGGCCAACCAAAAACGAATATCCGTGGCTTCTGATGACACAGTAGTCTTGATAAAAGGGAAATAATCAGTCTGTGCATGAAGCGGACTATTATTTATAACACTACGGCCTTTAAAGGTGCACTAAGCGATATGTGAAAAACACTTCTGACTCCCAAAACACACTTGCAGCCATTCAGCAGTAAGGGGCGTGTCTTGTAACTTGAGCTCTTGAGATTTTTAAAAAGGGGGTGAGGCCCTGTTGGGTTGTGCGCTTTTAGATATTTGGCAAAAATCATTTGGTGCACCTTTAATCTGCAGCTTCTGCAAACAGCCCATTCGCACCATGATTCGTACCAATTATTCTTAAAGGGACAGTTCATCCAAAAATGACAGTGTACTTAACATTTAACATTTACTCAACCCCCAGGGGCACCACTAGACGGATGAAAGTGAAGAGGGGGGAGGGACAGGGTCGTGGAGATAAGGATGAAAATGAAGGCCGGAGGAGGGGGGATAGGGGCTGGTGGGTTTTTCATTCGGGCCCCTAAATATATCTCTAGGGGCCCCAAAACTGCGTGGGCCCTTAAAATCGTCCTAACTTTTAACCCCCAAGCGGAGCCCCTGCTCACACCTTAACAGTGAAGCAGATTGAGGTGTTATACAAACGAATTAGTTATTTAGGAGAATGGATAATGTTCCCGACTGGAATGCTGTCATCCTGGGTTCGAATCCAGGATGAAGCAATCATAATAATATAATAAAGATTTAAAGTTTGGTTTTTATTGCTCTGTTCTCTGTTAGTCTGACATCGAAATCAACTTGAATGTGAATGTGTGTGGGTTATTTTGATCATAAAATTATCATGAATATAAGACACAAAGCCACGATGTCTGACTTTTTATACCTATAACGTACTTTAAAAGATTAACCTTTGGCATTTTTGCCTTATTTTTGACGGGACAGTACTTTGACTGGACGTAAAGTTTCAATTTAATTCAATTCATCTTTATTTCTATAGTGCTTTTACAATGTAGATTGTGTCAGTCCAGTTTTCAGAGTTTAAGTTCAGTTCAGTTTAGCTCAGTTCAGTGTGCTTTGATATTCACTGCTGAGAGTCCAAACACTGAAGAGCAAAACGTCAGGTTTTTTTAATCAGCCATCCCTAAGGATGAGTTAATGATGGCATAATTTTCCTTTTTGGGTGAACTATCCCTTTAATGTTCTAGTGAAGAACTGTTGCCTTGTGGTTCCTTCACAAACAGGCACAAAATCCCTTTCCAGAACCTTCTCATTCACTGTTCCTCACTGGTGGAGTGATCTTCCCAATCAGATGCGGGTAATTGTGGAGCTCAGTAACAGGGGCTCTTGATGAGGGGTGTTTCATTTATTTTTGCCCCTTTGCAAATCCATAAAATATATAATGGTGAAAATAAATGAGTCTTGGTTGTTTGATGCATAGTGAGGGGGCCAACGTTTGGTGTTCCCAACCACATCCATAATACAGAATCCGTGACAGAAATCTTCAATTTAGGCCTAATTTCATTTTTTTGTTCAGTGTAGACTTCATGAAGACTACATCTACAAGCCTATTCAATAAATTACATGATATACTCAGAATGAAAATGCTCAAGTAACAATCAGAAAGGACCAGCGTTCAGACAAAAGCAAATGTTGCGCTTTCAACTTCTTCCCTCCTCCTTTTTAAGTTATTGTGCAACACAAGGCTTATGATATCACGAGCTTTAAAGCACAGTACCAGGATCTTGATTTATATCTACATTATAGCACATTTGCACCAAAAAGTCCTTTTCCAGAGTCTGTAGACATTCCCCATTCCCCATGTCCGACAGACTCCTCATTGGATGTCCTCGCCTCATTATAAATGGATAACATCTACAGTACATCAAGTCTCTATGTACTGCTTTTATTTTTTGAGAGTGCATGCAGAATTTTGCACTACTTTCCATACAAACTACTGCTTGGAAAGCCCTGCTACTCAGACTTCAGTGGATATACAGATGCAGAGCCACAGCACAGCTGCGGACGAGCTTGCATGTTATACTTCACATGGCCTGGAGTGCCATAAAGAAGGACCGGTTCCTTGGAGAAAAATGTTGCGTGAGATGAGAAATAATCAGATGGAGACCGGACAGGTGATGATCTTGTCCTCCAGCATTACACTGACCACTAGGAACACAAAGTACAGCAGGAACATGAGTAATCCCAGCATCTTGCTCATCTTCCACTTGCAGACAGCGATGGAGATGATGACGAAGAGGAGCATGAGGAAGAGCAGAACGATGGCGCAGAACAGGCCGTTGCTGCTCACGGTCACTGGAGAAAAGTCGTTCATCATGGAGAAGAGCAGCCAGGGGAAGGGCAGGCTGGAGACGGGGAACAAACACACATTTAGTTGAACTAGGATTATTGTGTTGATGATTAAAGATGTCACAATAATGAAATTTGCCTGACAATTAATTATCTAAGAAACAATTGCAGTTATGGTTATTAATTGTCTGTTTTGCTGCTTTGGACATTAATTGACTACGTTTACATGGACATCAGTAATCAAATGATTTGCCTTAATCTGAATAAGACAATAATATGATTAAGGTGTTTACATGAGTTGCTTTTTGAATGTTCCTGTCATGATCCTGTTGTACATGTTATAGCACATTCGATTAACGTCATCCACATTTCCTCTGGAGTTTTTGTTTGTAATTTTGGGTGTTTCATACTAATTTGTCAACTTTAACTGGAGTTCGGCACTTCATTTGGGAACATTTCATGCATGCCCCTCTTGACAAACAAGATATTGGATGCTAGTATGAACTACTGGAAAAGTGTTGTTTTAATAGAACGCCGTATGGGGAAAAAAACTCCATATTTCACAATGCAGGTGTCTTTGGTCTTTCACTGACCCGGTAGGTGCAGAGAATAGTGTTGATTGTCGTCTTACACGATGGTAATAGTTTGATTAAGGTGTTTACATGTCTGTACTGCACTTTAATAATGCCACTAACATCAGCATACTTCACATGTCTTAATTCCATTTCTATTTAGTTTGATTATGACTTTAGTCAGATTAAGCTAATTAAAAAAATCGCTATTTACATGGTAGACTCTTAATCAGAATATTGTCTTAATGGTATTAAAATTATTGGTCTCTATGTAAACGTACTCATTGTCTGTGTTGTCGATTAATTGTCTGTTTTGTCGATTAGTTTCTGTTTTACCAATTAATTGTTTGTTTTACCGATTAATTGTCTGTTTTGTTGATTTGTTGTCTGCTTTGCCAATTGACTGTCTGCTTTACTGATTAGTTGTCTGTTTTGCCAATTTGTTTTCTGTTTTACAGATTAGCTGTCTGTTTTGCCGATTAATTGTCTGTTTTGCTGATTAATTGTCTTTTTTGATGGTTGATTGTGTTTTGCCGATTTGTTGTCTGTTTTGCTGATTGGCTGTGTGTTTTTGCCGTTTAATTTTCTGTTTTGCCAATTAATTGTCTGTTTTGCCGATTTGTTGTCTGTTTTGCCGATTGTCTGTTTTGCCGATTTGTTGTCTGTTTTGCCGATTTGTTGTTTGTTTTGCTGATTTGTTGTCTGTTTTGCCGATTTGTTGTCTGTTTTGCTGATTTGTTGTTTGTTTTGCCGATTTGTTGTTTGTTTTGCTGATTTGTTGTCTGTTTTGCCGATTAATTGTCTGTTTTGCCGATTTGTTGTTTGTTTTGCCGATTTGTTGTCTGTTTTGCCGATTAATTGTCTGTTTTGCCGATTAATTGTCTGTTTTGCCGATTTGTTGTTTGTTTTGCTGATTTGTTGTCTGTTTTGCCGATTTGTTGTTTGTTTTGCCGATTTGTTGTCTGTTTTGCCGATTTGTTGTCTGTTTTGCCGATTTGTTGTCTGTTTTGCTGATTTGTTGTCTGTTTTGCCGATTTGTTGTCTGTTTTGCCGATTTGTTGTCTGTTTTGCCGATTAATTGCCTGTTTTGCCGATTTGTTGTCTGTTTTGCTGATTAATGGACTGTTTTGCCGATTTGTTGTTTGTTTTGTCGATTTGTTGTCTGCTTTGCTAAATAATTGTCTGTTTTGCTGATTTGTTGTTTGTTTTGCTGATTTGTTGTCTGTTTTGCAGATTTGTTGTCTGTTTTGCAGCTTTGTTGTTTGTTTTTCTGATTTGTTGTCTGTTTTTCTGATTTGTTGTCTGTTTTGCAGCTTTGATGATTAATTGTCTGTTTTTTTTAGGCTTTGCTGAATAATTGTCTGTTTTGCTGGTTTGGTGATTAACCGTCTGTTTTTGCTGCTTTGCCGTTGTCTGTTTTGGAGCCTGTATGAAAATCTAATATATGACCACGTACAGTATAAACATATATAAAAATATACCTAATATATTTGAACATATTTGTACATGTCTATAATTCTAATGCTTGACCGTTAATATGTAAACGGCCATTTTTGCAATATTCTTAAATATATATGTTGCATATATGTACATATATGATTTTTAATCTGTGAAATCCAAAAATCAGCTTGTATGTTAAATATGCGATTTGCATATATTGCCATATATCACATTTATATATTGGCACGTTTATTATAAAATATTTATATAAATTATTAAGCAAATATGTTATGGAAACAACCACAACTGACGTACCATACAAATTGGCATACATGCAAAACATACAAATATGTAATATAGAGGAAATTTATGGAGAGAGATTAGACTCAATAATAATTCACGCAAAACACACGATGTACACATGCGTAGCCAAATTCACGTACGTAAAATATTTATTTATACTTACAAAAACAATTCACATGCACAAAATAAAAATACATTTTCATAAAATACGTTTCACAAATGCAAAACACCATTTGCAAATATATAAGAGTGTACAAAAAGTTTTGAATGTTTAAAATTCACGAGTTCATCCTAAATGAGAATGTGCAAATCCTCTCTCACGTACGACTCACCCTGAATACGAGTGTGTGCATTTTTGAGACTTTCCTGTTAGCACACACCTCCCACGTGAGTCACTCGTGCCCTGTAGCCAATAAGATGCGAGCTTACTGTTCAACCAATCACAACCAATCACAACTCACCATTTGCGCAGTCTGACTTAATTAACGGAGATGATCCTCTAAGAAGAAGAATACTCCTCTATTTAGCAGGGCAGGTGAAGAGCGGGATGCGCGGGTAAGTGGTTACTTGATTTCTATAGTGGTTTATGTATGCAAAGATTAAGTATCAAACGTTTGTTAAAGCAATGGCTGCTGTTGTTTATAATGTAAACTTTATAACGTAAATTAAGATCATCTCCGTTAATTAAGTCAGACTGCGCAAATGGTGAGTTGTGATTGGTTGTGATTGGTTGAACAGTAAGCTCGCATCTTATTGGCTACAGGGCACGAGTGACTCACGTGGGAGGTGTGTGCTAACAGGAAAGTCTCAAAAATGCACACACTCGTATTCAGGGTGAGTCGTATGTGAGAGAGGATTTGCACATTCTCATTCAGGATGAACTCGTGAATTTTAAACATTCAAAACTTTTTGTACACTCTTATATATTTGCAAATGGTGTTTTGCATTTGTGAAACGTATTTTATGAAAATGTATTTTTATTTTGTGCATGTGAATTGTTTTTGTAAGTATAAATAAATATTTTACGTACGTGAATTTGGCTACGCATGTGTACATCGTGTCTTTTGCGTGAATTATTATTGAGTCTAATCTCTCTCCATAGAAATTGTGTATTAGGCTGCTTTGCTATGAGAGTTAAAGTAAATATTCGTCTGTGTTTCAAAAAGTATCTATGCATTTGGGTTTACGTTTCCCCCTTGTGTACTTTCAAGGAATTGCAGCTATTACAGTCATCTGTAACAAATAGTTTTCAAATAAATATCCACAATTAGACTTTTTAACTATCATGACAGGCCTATTGATAATGATGGTTTCTTACCCCACAGTGATGTCAAATATGTTGGAGCCAACTGAGCTGGAGACGGCCATGTCTCCCAGACCCTTCCGGGCCACGATGACACTGGTGATGAGGTCAGGAATGGAGGTCCCAGCCGCTAGAATAGTCAAACCCATGATCTCCTCCGTGATTCCAATAGTCTCGCCAACCTGCAGGAAGAGATTTTCATTGGGTTTGCAAATTAGATGCCAATAGAAAAGCTTTGAGGATGGAAATGATTAGCTGCAGTTTTTGAGGAGCCCTAGTGACCCCCTAGTAAAGAAGCACAGTTGGTTTTGAGTCTCTGTAAATCCTGAAAGCATTAAACCAGGGTGTGTTTAGAGCAGTTTGTACAGAGTGAGCGCTAGAGAACAGTCACCTCTGAAGGGAAATGACGAGAATAGCTAATTGGCTTTGGGATTTGACTGGTTTTATTGTGCTGCTGTGAGTTACAGGTTTACTGCAGTGTTATAAGCAGAGATCAACCTTCACCTATGACAACCTCACATTTAGGGTGCGAATTACAGGGGGGTTTGGGGGGGGGATCAACTACACTAATTAACATTTCATACCCCCTGAAAGATGTCAAAACAAGATGGATGGGGATGGTCAGCAATTTAATAGTGAGAAGTAGTTTTCTCTGATCTGTATCTTAAATATTAATCATTAAAATAATAGATGATATAATTATACATTTGACCACCCTTATAATGGTTCATACCATTGTCAATGGAAAATAGCCAATCAACATTATCAATGGACATCATAAGTAGGCGTGTCACGATATCTATTTTTTGTTTGACGATATATCGCACCAAAATATATTGCGATAAATTATATTATTGTCATTTTAAGACCATTTTATGCTGCTCGTTATATAATGCCAGAATGACAATGTAATATCATCACAATGCAAGTTCTCTCTTCCAAAGAACACAGAATTCTTTAGAATAATTTAATTACAGACATTTGAACCGTTTAATAATTGGGCATTGGAATCAGAATGTGAAAATGCATATCCTAAATAAATAATAATTAATGTGGTAACAAAACAGAGTAACAGAGGCTCTGATATCTATTAGTTATTAGTAGGGCCAGACGGAATCTGCGGACGTTTTTTGCTATTTCTGCAGAGAATTTTGGTGAAAATCTGCGGATTTCTGCGGAATTATTTTGGGAGTATCGTAACTAAAACCTTAATATGTGAAATAAAAATTATATCTTTTTAACTTTTATTTAATGTTTAAAATGCAAATCCAATTAGATTCACTTTATTTGGTAAACAAAGCAAGTCTCTCTTATAATATATCTACTAAAAGAGAGAAAATATTACTTTACAAACTCTATTGTACATAAATCAGATGAAGATTTTCATAGTACTCAATAATACTACTGTAATTAATAAAAAAACTGAATAAATATAGATTTACACACATTTACACAAGTAAATAAACAGAATTAATGATGGGCTGAAAATCTGCGGAATTCTGCACGCACAGATTCTGTGTGGGCCTAGTTATTAGTGAAAGAAGGTGCAAGACAAAAGCTGAGTTGTACCTGATGAGCCCACCACACCATCAGGTAGGAGAAAAATGCAATCCAAGAGATCGAGCCCAAAAAAGTGACCGGGAAAAATTTCCTTGAAGTCTGTGAAAGGACAAGGGAGATTATTGGAAATCGAATTTCTCGAGGGGCAATTTGGTTCACAGCATCGGCTCACACAATACAACATACACTTAAACATAAAAGTTGACACAAGATAAAGAAAAAAATGTAATTATATTAAATTAATTAAGAAAAAAAGCATCACGATGGTGCAGTGGGTGGCATGACTGACTCACACTAAGAAGGTTGCAGGATCGAGTCTTGGCTGGGTCAGTTGGCATTTCTGTGTGGAGTTTGCATGTTATCCCTGTGTTCGCGTGGGTTTCCTCCGGGTGCTCCGGTTTCCCCCACAGTCCAAAGACATGCGCTATTGGTGAATTGGGTAAGCTAAATTGGCCATAGTGTGTGTGTATGTGTGAATGAGCGTGTATGAATGTTTCCCAGTACTGGGTTTCAGCTGGAAGGGCATCTGCTGCGTAAAGCATACAGTATGCTGGATAAGTTGGCAGTTCATTCCGCTGTGGCGACCTCAGATTAATAAAGGGACTAAGCAGAAAAGAAAATAAATGAATGAATGAATTAAGAAAAAATAAAGCAAGCAAAATGGGTTACTAACCAAAGCACATTTAAACAAAATACAGGCTTGAAGCTTGCTAAAAAACCCAATTGCTGTTGATACAGTAGGTTGTGAGTGTGTGATGCTGTGATCCTGCTAAAAAAAATAAATAAAAAACATGAATATTTTCATGATTTTGTCAGTTATGAATATTATGAAAGATGACTATTCACCCAAAAATGTTAATTCTGCCATTATTTCCTCACCCTCCAAACCTATTAGAGTTTCTTTCTTCTGTTGAACACAATGGAAGATATACTGAAGAAAAACAGCCATTGACTTTCATAGTATTTTTTGTTCCTACTATAGCTGCTTTTTCCCAACATTCTTCATAATATCTTCTTTTGTGTTCAACAAAAGAAATAAACTCATAATCATGTGAGTAATAGGTGAGGAAATTTAAATTTATGGGTGAACTAAGCCTTTTTTTACTGGTATATTGGGTGTTTTAGATCTGTCGTAGGTAATAAATATATGACACAAGCAAGTTCCTGTCTTAGAAAAAGGTTCATTGAATCAATCATTTAAACAATAACGCATTTAGACATGAATAAAAGGAACACCGAATCACTGACCTTTTTTTTTCTCAATGTTGCATAAATGTTCTGCTCTGACATTTTTTTTTTGTTCATAATTAAAGAAAGAAAAAGACAATATTAAATCTAAAATGTTACTCACTCATTATGAACTTCTTGCTAGAGATTAAAAATGGCTGTTTTATGTATTTCAGAGTTCATTTTCTACTCAAAATGAACCATTGATTTTTTTTTACCATCATTGTGTAGTATGTATCAAAGTATATCAAGGTCTTTGTCTTTGTCCTTACCTCTGTTGTGTAAATATGTATCCTGCACATTTTTACAAAAAAGGCTCATTTTACAACTCCACTAGAGTTAAACAGTTTAGTTTTACAATTTATGAATACATTCAGATGATTTCTTACTTTCAGCTTAGTTTAGCATAGACAATTGAATCGGATTAAACCATTAGCATCTCGCTCAAAAAGATCAAAGAGTTTTGATAATTTCCTTTAAGTTTGACTCTTCTGTAGCTACATCATGAACAAAGACAAATATTTCAGCACTAAAACTCAATATCTGGAATACTCCACGTTTTTACAAAATAGGCTTATTGTACAACTCCCCTAGAGTTAAAAATTTCAGTTATGCCATTTTTGAATCCATTCAGATGATTTCCGGGTCTTACGGGAGCACTTTTAGCTTAGCTTAGCATAGACAATTGAATTGGATTAGACCATTAGCATATTGCTCTAAAATGAACAAAGAGTTTCATTAATTTCCTATTTAAAGCTTGAAACGTCTGTAGCTACATTTTATGTACTAAAACAGATATTTGTGTGCTAAAAGTTTTAAAGTGAGCCTTTTTTTAAAAAGTAGAGTGTTCCTTTAAAAATTAGGAAAAGCATATACTTAAGAAGCTGTACCGGTAACGAGTAATTGCTAAGTAAACTTCAAATGGCTAGGTAAAAATGACTCAGTGAGTACTCAATTACTCCTTAGACAATAAATTATGGCACTTCTAAAAAATGCCTAAATGTGTAAAAAAAGTGATGCCATGTGTTATTTTAAACATGAAAAAACAACATCTAAGCAATTATCCCGGAACCACAGAAATTACAATGTTAGTTTAATGGCAGGTTCTGCTTTTTTTATTCATTCATTCATTTTCCTTCAGCTTAGTCTCTGATTTTTCAAAGGTCGTCACAGCGGAATGAACCGCCAACTATTCGGGCATATGTTTTACGCAGCGAATGCCCTTCCAGCCGCAACTCAGTACTGGGAAACACCCATACCAGGCCTGTAGCCAGCCTGGTGAAAGGGTGGTTCTTTTTTCTCAAACAATTGACCTTTTTGCAGTTATTTGTGTCTTTTCTATTTAATTATGAGGTTTAAATACTGCATTTTAATGACATTTTAAGCACTTTTTTGTTTAAACAGCTTGTCGGATGGTCATCATAACCACACTTTTTGATGTATCAATCATTTCCTTAAAGATTTAGAAAAAAAAAACATACTTTAAAACACAAATTTATTACATGATTTATCATTAAGAAAAAAAATAGGATTCGTTAAATGTTTTTTAATTGAAAACTGTATCTTATATTCATTTATTAGGCAAATAGCAATCTGGCCAGCACATTAAACTTTCCTCAGTTAGAATTTGGCCTTTGAATAAAAAACAAAACAAATAAATAAACTATAATAATGTAGAGCTTCACAAATTTTCTAGATTTTTCTATTGTAAAAACGTTAAATTGAAAATTCATGGATAACAATAGCCTGATTAGTATTAAAATTAACTTTAATATGGGCCGCCTTTGGTGCTTCACACCTTTTTATTGATCATTTTTTGTTTCATGTATAAGGTCCAAGATTCAGAATAAAAGTTACTTGTAAAATGTTTTCTCTATTTAACTATACAATACGTCAGTATTGAAAGATGACAACTTTCGTCAGATTGGATGTTTTCTTGCACCGATTTTGTCTAAAAAATAATTGTTTGCACTGGACAAAACTGATTAGCTGAAGTGGTGGCTTATTTTCACAATTTATAATGGAACAGCAGTCAAAGTAGGACAAATGAGCTGATGTTTGGGACAAATTCTAAACCTTTGTCAGTGGGGGGGTGGGTCTTTTGAACCACCCGAACACCCCCTAGCTACGAGCCTGCATACACTCTGGCATTCACACATGCACTCATACACTATGCTCAATTTTGTCCAGCCGGGACTCGTATCAGCAACCTTCTTGCTGTGAAGTGACAGTGCTAACCACTGAGCCGCACCTGCTATTTTTAATTAACAGAAATTTAAAAATGCCAGAAGTCTGTTAATCAAGTGTAAAAACAAAGCACTACTCAGTCGTACATCTCTGCGGACGTCTGGCAGTGACAGCCACAATGGAAAGACGATGGGGAAGATGAAGAGGTATATGGCCCGCTTCCTCATTGTGTCTGGCCACGCCAAGCTTAGAGGCTGGTCTTCATCTTCCTCCTCTTCCTCAACCTCCATCTGACAATGTCCACAATGTCAATCAGGATTAGGGGTTTAAATATATCAACACATAAATAAAATATATTAGAATATAGACCATTACAATGTGGCGATGTTTTTTGCCCATGAACATTTCCTGCTTGTTGTCAAACTATTTCATAACCATAACAAGAGGCAATTCAATGGCGACTTAACGTTAAAACAGCTATCATAACATTATTTATCAATATGTGGCTCTTTTTTGATTCTCGGAAGCTATAGAAATTAAAAATGTAAAACAGGAAACATGTTAGGAACATTGTTATTGCTTACATCCCTCAAAATGGTCTATATTAACAATATATTTCAAGATGATGTGTATGATGACATCACCTCTGGTCCAGCACTGCCATTCATGGGCGGAGTCACTTCTACCTCCACATTAGAGCTGTTAGGAAGGTTCTTGTCAGCTAGAGAATCAAAAAAACAACACATATATAAACTTAAGATTGTTTTTCACTGTTGTAATATGAAATGATGTGATTTAAGCACTAAAACGCCCTAGAAGAACCTGTACTATCAGCAGATTTTGCTTTAGAGAGATTTACAATAAAAATTTAACAAGAATTTACTAATTGACATTAGTAAATAAAACAAAACAAAATAAAATGCATGATTTAATAATTTTTTTTTAAGTAAAATGTATAATATATATATTTATATATATATACTTTCAGAATTTAGAAATTTGTTTTGGATCACATTTTATTTTAGTATAATTAAGATTTTTTTTTTTTTATATTTTGTTTCAATTTATATTGTAGTTAAAATGTTATATTTTATATTATTTGTACTGCGCTGTTGTGATTTTCATTACTTTTTTATTTTAATTAATTCCATGTAGTTACTTTTATTTTAGCTATTAATATTATATATACAGTTGAAGACAGAATTATTAGCACTCCTGTTTATTTTTTCCCCAATTTCTGTTTAACAGAGAGAAGATTTTTATTTTCAACACATTTCTAAACATAATAGTTTTAATAACTCATTTATTTTATCTTTGCCATGATGACAGTAAATAATATTTGACTAGATATTTTTCAAGACACTTCTACACTTCTATAATGATGGTTTGTTCTGTAGACTATCGAAAAAAAAATGTAGCTTGCAGGGGCTAATCATTTTCACCTTAAAATGATTTTTAAAAAACTAAGAACTGCTTTTATTCTAGCCGAAATAAAACAAATAAGACTTTCTCCAGAAGAAAAAATAAAAAAATATTATCAGACACACTGTGAAAATTTCCTTGCTCTGTTAAACATCATTTGGGAAATAATTAAAAAAGACAAAATGGTTTAATAATTCTGATTTCAACTGTATTTCACTAAAGTTTTATTTTATTCCAAGTAGCAAAAATGGTTGTAGATTTATAGTTTTTGTTAACCATAATAACCCAGTGTCACCAAAATCTAAAATATATACATATTCAGCCTATATATGTGCAGTCTATCATTTAAAATATTTATATTCTAAACCAACCAGACGTCTTACAATGTTGTTATTTATATGTGTAGTGTTTGTATTGTATGAGTATTGTATATTGTTTTTGTCTTCATGTGTTTACACCGGATGCTTTAATAGCAGAAGAAACTCTTTGTATTTGCAATAAATCTCTTTCTGATGCTAAATTAAGTGAGGAACGCTGCATTAAATACACATTACACATTGAATTTGAAGCTTACCAACACCATTTGCCTCATCCGGTCCCTTTTTTCTTGCAATCTTGTGTAGAATCGATGCCTTCTCCTTGAACTTCCCTGTAATATAGCACATTTTCTTATTAAATCTTTACAAATAAAATGTGTGAGTCTGAGTGTGTGTGTTTGTATTTGCACATTACCTTCACTGAGAGGATCGAGCGTGTGAATCATTAGCTGAAAGATGCTGTTTCTCATCAGAGTATTGTGGAGGGAGGCGGAGCTTCCTCCTCTTTGGAGGCGGGGTTTAGCCTATGGGGGGAAAAAGAAATACATTTATACCTTAAATAAAATGATCTATCATTATTGATAACAGAGTATAGATGCTCAGGATAAGTGCTGAGGGCCTAATTATACTTACGGAAAGTTTATTTTCATCTTCTGGTACACTGATAACCTTCAGAAAATAAGAAAGAAACAGATCTTAGTGTATGAAAGTGACATCAAATTTAATTTGCAATCCATTTTTTATTCCTGGAAAAAAAGTGTCAAATGAGTAAAGTACTAGTACGGTTCTGCCGTGTTTTAATTGTTTTCCTTATAGTGCAATTTTAATTTCTATTGACAAAAAAAGTAAAGTTTTCATTTAAAAAAGAAAACAAGAGATTAAGAATAAATGGATTAACTATCATGATTTAATTATTAACTGTAAATATTTTAATTATACGATTAATGATACTTTTTTGTTATGTGACTAAACATTTGGGTGCTTCCACATCTGTGGTTCGGTTCATTTGGTCCGGACCAAGGGCAACAAATGATACATAGTAGCATTTTTCTGCCATTTTGGGTCTTTTTTGACACCACACTGATTGCTTTGGTCCAAACCAGTTGAAAAGAACCAAAATGCAGTCATGTGAGAAAATCCACATCACTCATTGGCAGATGTTTTTGAACGTATTTCCTAAACTGCTTTTCGATTGGTCAGAATTAATGTGAGGGAAAATGGCAATGGCACTCCCGCTAGTAAACAAACCAGCAGACACAAAATGTTGCTTTTTACTATAGAGGGATGACTGCACTGGCTGATTGTATCCCTGGTCATAGTATACTATATAGTTTATATACATCTATGTATTCAAACTATACATTTCGAGAATGAAGGACGGCTGTGGCTGGAAAACAATGTTTTAATGCATTGCAAATGGCAAAGTCACTTCAGGAGGAGGCATGAATTAATTGTGTTAAACTGCGACTTGGTCATCTTACGGAAGTATTACCAACGATCCATCAGGAAATGTTCTCTCTTTCTCTCTCTCTCTCTGTTTAAATTTGTTGGTAAAGCGCTGTCAACAAACATTTTTCCTCCACATCCCATAATGCACAGCACATCAGACTATGGCAGCTGGATTACTCCAAAAAGGCACAGTACTTTTTGCGGTTGGGTCTGTTTTAGTTCAGATCATGTTCTAACCACAAACGAACAGCTCCAGGGTTCGTTTGAAAGCAAACCGAGACTACCTCTTTAAGGAGGTCTCGGTATGCTTTTTTGGTCCACTTTTGGTGCACACTAGAGTCATTCACACCTGCCCAGATGAACCGTACCAAGAGGGAAAATGAACTCTAGTGCGATTCATCTGAACTAAATATGGCAGGTGCAAAAACACCCTTAGAAAGTGAAGCCAACCCCTAAGAAAATATAGTCTGCATGACAACAAATGACCTCAAAAAAACTATTTCTGTTGATTGTTCAAACTACTTATTTAATATGAGCTGAATCAACAAAATTCTTGAGTATATTTTGGGACAACTTAATTGTTTTATGTTCAATCCACTTAAATTTATTAAAAACATTTAAGCTAAGTTAATCGATTTGTGTTGGGACAACATGAAGGAATTGTGTGGAAGCCAGCATTTATTACTGTGAATGTCAGTTTAGGGGTTTCTTGCTGAAAATACCCCCCCCCACTATATACTTAAACTTCTAAATAAGAGACAGTATTTTCTAAACACACGCACAAACAAACACAAATTCAATCATCAGTATAATTTTTCATACTCATTAAGGCCAAAAATAAGGAAAAACATTATTAAAATGGACAATTTTGTTCTACTTTACTGAAAAGTATTGTAAAATGTAAATTATTTAGGGTAACACTTTATTTTAATGGTCCATCTAAGTATTAGTAGACCTTCTGCTTAATATCTGTTGATACTGCTGCTTCAACAGACATTTAACTGACTATATGAAACTGTGCAAGTACATGTCAACTTACACTAACCCTCACCTCAACCTAACAGTCTACTTATAATCCAATGAGAATTAGTTGGCATCTAGATGCAATGCAACTTAAATTCAACAAACAGAATAAAGTGTGACCTTATTTAGTTATTTAAAAAAGCAATATCATGTCGTTTTTTAAGTGCTTCGTGATCCTTTAGGTTTAGAAAATATACTAATATTTTACCAATGCCTGGAGAATAAGCTACATATGTCTAATTCTAAACTATGAAATCTATGTCCAATATGCAGTCTTTTACACCCTCTATTTCTATTTTTGATGACTCACAGAAAGTGAATGAGTTAAATGACTTTTTCTCAAGATTTAAGAATTGTGAATGTACTCCAGAGAACAGTTCTGATGTAATGTCTTTCAATGATGTTACTTATGAAAGGCCTTAATAAGGTTGAAAAGATTCTGAATGATCCAACTCATTTTTTGTTTCCACATTATGAACTGCTTCCCTCTGGTAGGAGATATAGAGTCCCTAAGTGTAGGTTAAACCGATATAAGAAATCCTTTGCACCTGTTTTAGTGGGTTTATTTAACAAGAGTTTATATTAATTAGCATTATAACTATTGTAATTACAGTATTTTGTATTGTTTTCATTGTTTGTTTTTATGGAATGTCTGCAGCAATATGGTGATGCCCATAACAAATTTCCTGTCAAAGACAATAAAGTACTATTAATATGACAATTTGGTGCTCAAAAACATCACAAAAATAAAAAAAATCTTTCTGTGGCTTTCTTTTTAATAAAAGTATTTAAAGTACTAAAACAGCAGTGTGCTTTATTTATGCGTACAAACAGTTGAAGTCAGAATTTTTAGCCCCCCGTTGAATTTTTTTCTTTTTTAATTATTTCCCAAATTATGTTTAACAGAGCAAGGAAATCACAGTATGTCTTATAATATTTTTTCTTCTGGAGAAAGTTTTATTTGTTTTATTTCAGCTAGAATAAAAGCAGTTTTAATTTTTTTTAAAACATTTTAAGGTCAAACTTATTCACCACTTTAAGTTATTTTTTTTCAATAGTCTACAGAACAAACAGAAATTGGGGGTAAAAATAAACAGGGGGAGGGGGGCTAATAATTCAGGGGGGCTAATAATTCTGACTTTAACTGTACATACATACCTCAATACTGTAACATATATACTGCACTAAATCTTGAAGATTTTGAAAAGCCATTTTTGGTCAAGACCAATGTGTGTGAATTTGTAGTGAATATTTTACCAAATTTATACGATTTATTTCCTATACTGACAAAATTAATGGCCAGTACATATAGGCAGCAAACAATATGAGAGAGCCAGCTGTTAAATCTAATCATTAATCTTTTAATGAAGCAAAATCATTATATAGATAGAATCTCTCTCTCTCTCTCTCTCTCTCTCTCTCTCTCTCTCATTACATCTGTCTATAGGTAGAGTTTTTTGTTGAGAGTTGATTGGGTTAAGGAAAGAAGAGAGGACATTTCAGGCCACCTCTAAAAAAGATCAGATCAATCTGTCCCCAACATGAAGGTAACCATAAGCATGCTAATCTGATACACACCACTGCTAAAAACAGCCTGTAAGAGTTCCTGTACTGTACCTCTGCTCATCTGCTTCTGCATGGCTATAAATAGCACTTCTTAAGCATTATATAGGAAGGCCAATCAATTCTGACCCCAAATGCCATCATTGATAGCTTTAACAGCTTTAATCGTTTCACTTTAGCCTCCCAGGTCAAATATTGTTATTATAGAGATCTACAAAAAGGAGTAAGGCATTGCAGTCACAAAAGTTACTGCAGTTAATTCTATATTCAATAAGCAGTAACTCAACTTGTCAATAAAGAATCTATTAATGTTACACAAAAAAGTCCAAGACACTCGATAAGTAGGTGAAAAGGTTAATTTATTAATATGGATATTTTTTTAAACAATATTTCTAATCTAATATATTCTAATTTATTAATCTTGTCCAATAATATTTAAATATGCATGTTAAGTTATACTTATTTATTTAACATATATATTATTTAACATACTTAGATAAGAAAATGGCTAAAAAATTTGTTGATGTATTTTTGAGAAACTATTTCTTAGTCCTCAGGTCAGAAGAAAATATTAAAAAGAGTTATTATTATTATTTAATTATAACAATAATTTCTTTAATAATAACTCTATGATAAATTATTAATAATATAGAACTATAGACATAGAATTAACAATGATAATAATTCTATCACTAACATAATTTACATATTTAAATTATAATTATATTCAATAAACTTATTTAGAGCAAAAAAAACAGAAAAAAGTATTTTTTAAGAACTAGTCATGAATCAATTACAAACAAAATGGTTGTGATGATCTGAATTTACCAGTAATGTTTAATATTAAATATTTTAATAATAAATATATAATAATTTATTATATAAATAATAATAAAAAAATGTATAAATAAAATAAAATAATAAATAAAACAAAATAAAATAAAATAATAAATAAAATAGCATAAAATAAAAATAATAATAATAACATAAAATAAAATAATAAATAAATAAAATAAAATAATAAATAAAATAAAAAATAACAAAATAATAAATAAAATAGCATAAAATAATAATAATAATAATAACATAAAATAAAATAATAAATAAAATAAAATAATAAATAAATAAAATAAAATAAAAAATAAAATAAAAAATAACAAAATAATAAATAAAATAAAATAAACTAATAAAATAAACTAATAAAAAACTAAATAAAATAGAAATAAAATAAAGTAAAATAAAAACCATGACTAGTTAAGATAAGCTCTTCTGAAATAAGCATTTGGCCAGTGCGGTAGCAGCAAGACCAGCGGTGTCCTCATGAGAATATTGGTTGGCTCGGCAGAGACACACGAGCAGCCTTAATTAAGCCTAATCAGCCCAGTAGAACATAGAGGGCTTAAACATGTTTCGGTCGTGATTAGCAGGCCCTGCCATTTGCTCTCTGTTCACGTTCCTCCCTCCCCAGCTTCAGTCTTTCTGCCAGTGGAGGATAAGCTCTGGCCTATGACCACTGATGCCTGCATGTGGAAACAGAGCTGAGCTTTAAAGCAGAGGCCAGCCAACCGCAGAGCGGCTCGCTCAAACGGTCTGACATTAGCAGATGTCCTGCTGCCAGGCCAAACATCTTTTAAATGGCTGCATTAAAGAGATCACTAAGAATTGAGCATTCTGTCATCATTTAGACACCCTTCACTTTAGGGCTGTACAATATATTGTTCATTCGCAACAGTCAGATGGCGAAGATATGCAATGTTGAGTCTGGATTATAGTTTATCATTTTGCAAATGTTAAATCTGAATTTTAATTTATCATTTAGCAAGTGTGTCACTGTACACCTGAACACAGTTCGACCCATTGGAAAACAATCAAACGCTGTTTATTTAACTGGTCTCTTTTTCTTTATTGAATCTTGTCGCTTGTAGATTGTTTCTTGTATTTTATTTATTTGCACTCCCCTACAGAATCTTCCCAATCAATCTAAAATTTTAAATTATTTCTAAATAGTTATTTAACTCATCTAGTGAAATTGTATTCATGTCGCAATATACAGTTGAAGTCAGAATTATCAGCCCCCCTGAATTATTAGCCCCCTGTTTATTTTTTTCCCCCAATTTCTGTTTAACGGAGAGCAGATTTTTTCAACACATTTCTAATCATAATAGTTTTAATAACTCATTTCTAATAACTGATTTATTTTATCTTTGCCATGATGACAGTAAATAATATTTGACTAGATATTTTTCAAGACACTTCTATACAGCTTAAAGTGACATTTAATGGCTTAACTAGGTTAATCAGGTTAACTAGGCAGGTTAGGGTAATTAGGCAAGTTATTGTATAATGATGGTTTGTTCTGTAGACTATTGGAAAAATAATTTGCTTTAAGGGCTAATAATTTTGTCCTTAAAATGATTTTAAAAGAATTAAAAACTGCTTTTATTTTAGCCAAAATAAAAAATAATAATATTTGCAGAGTAAAAAAAATATTGCAATGTTGGATTTTTACAATAGCACTGCTCCACTTGTTCCAAACCAGTTGGAGTATTTTGTTTTTTGCCGTGTTGAACACAAAATAGGATATTTTGAAGAATGGTGGATACCTGTAATCACTGACACCCATAATTGGAAAAACAAATGGATGTTAATATGATCTCTTTAACACCAGTCTCAACAAAATGAAATAAATAAAATCCCAACATTATCATTTACACATAATGATATGCATTTTACTACGATCACTCTTAAAAATAGCACTGATGGTTGTATTAAGAATTTTTCCATTTCACAAAAGCTTCTTTTGAATGCAAACGTGCTTTTTTTTTGGTGTGTAAAACAATTGCCAAA
Organism: Danio aesculapii; assembly: GCF_903798145.1. Lineage (NCBI taxonomy): Eukaryota > Metazoa > Chordata > Actinopteri > Cypriniformes > Danionidae > Danio > Danio aesculapii. Next base: position 49,180,136 of record NC_079435.1, read on the forward strand.
TTGGTGGTTCATTCCACTGTGGTGACATGCAGGAAATAGTGAGATTATTTACATATTCCGTACACTAATAAAAACTGATAAATCAAAAACGGATCTTCCACTGCATCTTCATTAAACCCCCTATGGATCATCTGTTTTTAAATATAATATATAGTATAGATTTACATTATTATACGCAAATAAACCAACCAAATTTATCCCCATAAAGCCTGCAATCTTAAAACCCAGAGCAAATCCCTCCAAACTGAACCCATCACCAGGATGACCAGTGTTTAATACCATGCTTTTAATGTAAATCATTTGCTATGGTAAAAGAACTGAGAATAATGTTGATTTAATCAGTTTTAAAACGTAGAACAACTATTGCAGAGAACTTTATCCTCAACTGAGCTTTTACTTCACTTTGGTCAATTGGTGAAGGTTGTTTGTCACCCCTGTCGCCACTGGCTTGCTTGGTTTGGGACTTGTGGAGCTCCGCATCGATGGATTTGCTCTTCAGTGTTTGGACTTTCAGCAATAAAAAATTAAACCACACTAAACTGAACTAAACTGAACTTCAGCTCCGAAAACTGGACTGACACGGTTGCTTTGACACAATATACATTATAAAAGCGCTGTAGAAATAAAGATGAATTGAATTGAATCGAATTGAATCGAATCTCAAACCTTTTTGGGCCAACTTCCTGAATCTTTAAAAAGTCCTGACAAACACAATATTGGGCTGATGCCACCAACAACATGCAGATTCAAGCCATGTGTTAGCGACTAGCAGAATAGAAACTCATTCTTTTAGAAATGTGTCCAGAACTGATTCGGTTCCTGGTAAAACATATACTATGGTCCAATACAATATTAGCAGTAAACACTGCGTAGCACGCACAATAGCTTACTCAAGGTCAAACTGGTGATTCGAACCTGGAATTGATCAGTTTTATTATCAACAGAGCAGAGAGATCTTGAAGCACAAACAGAGACCACAGAACTGATGCCTGAAATCCCTAAAGAGAATTAAGACTTACATTTTGGCCTTAAACTGTCTGGTCTTTGGAAAACTACCAGCGTTTTAGCATTAAAATGAATTCTTAAATGCTTTGCAAGGTCTAAATTGCCTAAATTGATCATGTGAACATATGAGACAATAAACAGCTGACCTTGAGAAAAGTACAATCTAAACGTTATGTTTGACTAAAATGGACTTCAATGCAAACAAATAAAACACTTTTTTCCAGCATCCCAAAATTAAGGCATATTTAGGATGTTATATAAGTGTCACTGCATTCGCACGAACCCTTACACAAGACACAGATGCTGAATAGGATCAAGGGCAGCTAATGAACTTTGCCGAGTAACAGTTTAGTAATCAGCTGGACCAATTAGAGTACTGGATCTGTTACAGAACTATCTATAGTACTGCAAGCACTACAGAAAATCAATACATTTATCAGGATTTCAACTTTTTGAGCAACAATTTAACAATTTCAACTTGCATATTTATACTTTTCATTTATTTCACCTTCATATACTTTCCATTTTATCTTAACATTCACAAATATAGTCAGAAAATACTCTACATAATTCCACCTTCTCCCAAACAGGCAGTCAATTGTTATATTAACCTGTATAAGAGTGGTTAAATGGATTGCCTTTTCCAATTAATCACCTGAACTAATGCCTTCACTTCAGAAGATACTGATACTGAGTTTATGCCACAGTCCAAGCAACTTTAGAGGTTGTAAATTAATTTCAGGTTTAATTATATGGGTCATAGGAACTCATGCCTCTGATTTTTCTTAGCAAGGGTCCTGTAGTTGACCAGAGAAGGCAGGAGAGCGCATTAAAGATGCTTAAGGTGACAGGTGACAATTTTAGAAGCAGAGTCATTTAGGGATTCACATATTAACACAACACAGCAATGAGTTCTCACCCTCTCCCCTTATTTCTTTTCATATAGAGGTAATTGCATTACACCAGCAAAGACTAAAATAGTACATTGTAAAGTGCCACAAAATGCTAAATTTGGTTACATTTACAAAATGCTACATTTGGTTATTCGGTCTGATTGCCCAATCCAATGCTAAAGGTTGTAGGTTTGACTACCCAAAGCAATGGCAAAGTTAATAGGTCTGATTCCCCAATGCAGTGGTAAAGGTTGTGGGTTTGACTTCCTAAAACATTGGCAAAGATAAAATGTATGATTCCCTAATGCTATGCTAAATGTTATAGATTTAACTAGCCAAAGCAATCGCAAAGTTAATTGGTCTGATTGCCCAAACCAATGCTAAAGGTTGAGGGATTGTCTCCCCAAAGCATGGCAAACTTATTGGGTCTGATTCTCCAATGCAATCCTAAAGGTTGTGGGTTTGACTTCCCAAAGCAATGGCAAGGTTATGGGTCTGATTGCTACAATTCAATGCTAAAAGTTATAGGTTGACTTCTCAAAGCAATGGCAAACTCAATAGGTCTGATAACCACAATGTAATGCTAAAGGTTATAGGTTGATTCCCCACAGCAATGGCAAAGTTATAGGCCTGATTCCCCAATGCAGTGATAAAGGTTGTGGGTTTGGATCCCCAAAGCATGGCAAACTTATTGGGTCTGATTCTCCAATGTAATGCTAAAGGTTGTGGGTTTGACTTCCCAAAGCAATGGCAAGGTTATGGGTCTGATTGCTACAATTCAATGCTAAAAGTTATAGGCTGACTTCTCAAAGCAATGGCAAACTCAATAGGTCTGATAACCACAATGTAATGCTAAAGGTTATAGGTTGATTCCCACAGCAATGGCAAAGTTATGGGTCTGATTCCCCAATGCAGTGATAAAGGTTGTGGGTTTGGATCCCCAAAGCAATGGCAAAGTTATTGGGACTGATAATCACAATCCAACGCTAAAGCTTATAGGTTGACTCTTCAAAGCAATGGCAAAGTTAATGGGTCTGATACCCCAATGCAATGCTAAACATTGTGGGGTTGACAGCCCAAACTATGGCAAACCTATTGGGTCTGATTCTCCAATGCAATGCTAAAGGTTGTGGGTTTGACTTCCCAAAGCAATGGCAAAGTTAATGGGTCTGATAACCACAATGTAATGCTAAAGATTTTGAGTCTGACTCCCCCAAGCAATGCAACATATGAACAAATGTTAATGTGTATCCTGAAGCAATGTTAGTCTCTGTTTTCTTCATTATGTTTAGTGTTTGTTTCATCATATACAGCGCAGCCACAGCTACTTTCTCGCTTAATATTGATACCCAGATTTGCTTTCAATTTTTCATATAATTTAAAATGTTCCATAGCAATCAGCACTGTGCAACTCTATTATTCAAAAATAGAGTTGTTGTAATGCTCCTTATTCCCTTAAAAGTCTTCTTCAGAAGGCAGGTCACTCCCTTAAGCATTAAGAGTCTTTTTACTTTGGTTGGCGTCACCCTTTCTAAGCAGTTGATTTGGGATTACAAAGGATTTTAGGTTGGGAGTCATAAAGCACATGAAGAAATGAAGACACCCATCATGTTTCAGATCTTACATTGAACAGCCACTAGCATGAAGGTGTTGCCGTGAATGGAAATCTAACAAGGTGATTCAAAAACCTGCAGGTTTCCAGCAATACCCTGTATTTGAGCACGGCTTAAAAAAAGAACAGGACACCTGTCTATACTTAGTAGTGCTAAAAGGATCACATCTTATTGGATTATCCCGAGCTTCGGCTAAAGGAGCAAAAAGCACATGTACCAACTGCCCTACAACAACCCCCTGTCCCTACCACAATTTATTTTAATTTTAGAAATCCAGATTCTCTAATATTGCTGTCTTCTACAAGGCTTACTTGTCTGTCCATATCATTGCATAAATTATTTCTAAATAAAAAATGGCATATTCATTAAAACAAGCTTTCAGAAATCACATTCCCAATATGCAATAAGCAATCTACCAGCAATCTACCACTAATGAATGTGGGTTTGTGAAGATAACATGCGACTATTGGTTGTTAAAAGTAATGTACATGGCCCTGATGCATCACTAAGAAGCCTATCAAAACAGCACGGTCAGCTGATTCACCTGCGTTCCATATGTGGGACAAACAGCATCTGCAAACAACAACTCCACCATCTCCAGCTGCTTGAGCGAAAGACAGCAGGTAGGACAGGAGATACAAAAGAGAACTTTAAACCTTAACCGGCTTCATATGAGCCTCTTAATCAAACCATTAATACATAACATCACTACATCGGCATCCAGCAGATTCATGTTATTGCAACAGTCTACTTTATACGGTGACAAATCAGCATTATTTTTATTCATATCAACTCCAGAGGTGAGGCAATATATTGCTTGGTGCCAAAATAATGTAGACACTTTTGGACAATTAGGTAAAAACATGCCTGAATATTGGTGAACAGTTTTGTATATGTAAACTAAGCTATTTGTGCAATTATTTGTTTCTTTACTTCTTACCAGCTGAACCCAAGATGTTTCCTCACCATCAAAGATTGTCAAAATGCTACTTATTTCAATGTTCAATAGTATTGTTTTAGCATCTAAAAATCGCACAAACATCTTTTTGTGAAATGTTTCAATGAAAAGTGTGGCACATACATACAAAAATAAGCTGCTTACTGTTTAATTAAGTTCATTATGTCTGTAAAATGTATGCTTATTACTACTGTTTACTGTATATATTTAAAATGTCCTCCTATTGGTTGATTTCTGTGTTTGTCCCATAATGAACCCAAGAAGTGGAAAGCTCTAAACAGTGCAACAGGTAATGAAGAAACTGGTTAAGAAGAAAAAATAGTGGTTAAAATGCACAATTAACCACAAAACCTACACTAGGAGCTCTTCAAGCTGATGTCAAGAAACCTAAATGTGTCAGGACAAAAAAAAAAGTTTTATTTTGCTACTTCAGATGTCTTGACTGGCTTTTAGAACAGTTGTTATTATTTATCTTTCTTCATCTCCCTGCTGCCTGTAGAACAGGGGTGTTTCTCAGCTGACTGTGCACTCAGAGCTGCGTTGTCTGCTGTGTCCAGGTGACACCTGCTATAAGTCCTAATCCGGCTCAGAGAGGTGATAAAACTGTCTGTGTTCTTTTCATTGGGAACACTATTTCTCAGCCAACAATCATGGTCTGCTGTCATCGCTGTTGCAAATAGTTTCCTATGTAGGTTTGTTAAGTGCTCAAGATCCCAGAGTTTATGCTGCTTTATTGTAGGAAAGATGTCATTTCAATCAATGCAATGGTGTAATAATGTTAATGTGCCTTAGTTTGAATTATTTTACACTATTTCTTTAATGAGCATTCATAGATGCAGTCCTGAAATTTAGAATAAGGAGCATTTTTTAAAGCCAACCTATTTGTAATTAATGTCTGAATGTCTATGCTAAATGTTCTGTTTTGCAAGGAAAATACATAACAAGTGCATATTTAAAAACAGTGCTATACAGGTTATAGTTTTTGCACATTGGTGGGCTTTATTTGTTGTTAAATATCAGTTATTTCAATGGCACTTGAATTTGTCTTTTACTTTTATCTTTAATTATTATTTACATAAATGTCTTTGTTTGACATATTTTTTTAAAGATAATTAAAGGGTATCTTTTTTAAAATAATTAAAATACAATTATTCAATATTATATCTTTTTTAATTAATTATTTCTATTTTATTTTATGTAAAATTTAATATTTTATCAGTCATGATAAAACGAGGGTGTGAATTACGGGTTGGGGGGGGGGGGGGGGGGGGGCTTGATCCCCCCTAAAGGACGTCAAAACAAGATGTATGGGAGGGTCCCTTTGAATCTGAGAAAAAAAAAACACTCTGATCTGCATTTTAAATAATGATGTTAATATTTAAAATAATAGATATCCCTATAACGGTTCATACAATTGTGAATGCATAATTGCGCCAATCAGTTTATGCGAGAAAAAAGTCATTCAACAGTCTGAAACCGGCAGTTTTAGAGCACTGTAAGAGTTCACAAGACTGATTCCTCATAAAACGGGTGTTAGTTTCTATATAAAGCCTAAAAGTAAAGTCAAATTAGATGCATAGTTTGTAAAGTTTGACCTAAAGTAAGCCGAAAGAGCTAATCAGGTCAGAATACACTGAATAGCCTATTCCACAAAACACTGAAAACCTAAATATATTTTATTTAAAAAATACATGTAATTTAACATGTATTAGCCTACACAAACAAACATTACATAAAAAGTTGTGGCTCTAGTCGCTCCTGGACCCTTTGTCGAGAGCCACTGTTATTAGGGATGGGCAACTTCAACAATCCTGCAGATCTGATCTCCAAACCTAATCAGCATACCTGCCAACATTTGTCTCTGATAATCTGTGAGACCGGGGGTGCGGGGGTTGTGGGTTTTCGGGGGTGAGGTATCTGAATAACACTGTTGAGAACTGGGTTAATACCTATACTGTGGTGTTAGTAACTGTACTAGTATGGAGCGGGTTTTGAGGGGCTGCTGCAATACCGGATACTATACCAAAGTTGGCGAATCGGGGGTGTTACAGAAATTGACACCAATAAAATTAAAATTACGGGAATTTTCTTGGAGAAATAACAAAATGGGAGGGTGCAGGAGATGGGTCTGAAATAAGGGAGACTCCGGGGAAAACGGGAGTTTTAAGCAGCGTTTACACTGGACTTTTCTCCCCACAGACTTCCATTCATACGCAAGTGAATGCATCAGTATGGAAACGCAAGCTCGTGCAACAAGTTCGTTCATTCGCAGTTTGCTCCGGTGCAAAGTTCAAGTTTGGTGAACTCTGACCTGCGAAATCGCATCATGTAACTGCATAAAACCAATTGAAGATCAAAACATGACCTCTCTGGACAGAATTTTTTAATATGGACAAATCGCTCGCTTTTTTAAATGTCTAAACATCTGGTTTAATCCCGCCCCTTTTCGCAGCGCCGTACTACAGAATTTCCCAAACTCAAACCATAGTTTGACCGCAGCTTTAGCGGGTATGCTAACCAGCTTGTAGCTTTCTAATGATCTTGAAGACACTGATTAGCTTGTTCAGGTATCTTTGATTACTGCTGGAGCCAAACACTGCAGGATAAAGCTGCGGTCACACTAGAGTTTGATTCTGTCGTGCGGTGCTGCGAAAAGGGGCGGGATTAAACAAGATGATTAGACATTAAAAAAGCAAGCGATAGCTCCATGTTTTAAATTTCTATCCAGAGAGGTCTTGTTTTGATCCTCGATTGGTCTCACGGAGTCAAGTGATGCGATTTCGTAGGTCAGAGTTCACCAAGCTTGAACTTTGCACAGCAGCGTCCTGTGAAACTTGACGCATGACCCTGCGTTTCTGTTCTGATGCATTCGCGTGCGTATGAATGGAAGTCTATGTGGAGAAAAGTCCAGTGTGACCGCAGCTTATAGCCATGGTCACACTAAAGTAGGGGTGACCAACCCTGTTCCTGGGGATCTACCTTCCAGCAGATTTCGGTTGTAACCCATATCAAACACACCTGCCTGTAATTATCAAGTGCTGTTGAGGTTCTAATGAATTGGTTCAAGTGTGTTTGATCAGAGTTGGAGCTGAACTCTACAGGAAGGTAGATCTCCGGGAACAGGTTTGAGCACCCTTACACTATAGTTTGCTTCTGTCTTGATTCTGTCATATGGTGCTGTGACAAATAAAACAAGATTATGTGACTGATAAAACGAACGACTGCTCCATTATCTACAATATAATATTTCTACACAGAGGGCTCAAGTTTTGATCTTCTATTGGTCTGACGCATATTGCAATATCACAGGTCAGAGTTCACCAAGCTTGAACTTCAGAATGCAGCAACATGTCATATGAGCTTGTGTTTCTGGTCTGCTGCACTCACCTGCGTATGAATGGAAGTCTATGGGGCGAAAAGTGCAATGTGACCGCAGTTTAATGGTCCTCCTGGACCAAAGTTGCCCATCCCTGACTGTGATACACAGTTTTCTAACACCAGTGGCAGGTAAATCACATCCACCAAAAGCCACCTTTGACCCGGGAAGCATTTTGTTCACCTGGAAACATGTGACTCACCTTAGGAGGAGCTTCAATGTCATCCACCTGATTCCCGAATAGTCGAGTCTTGATCAAAGTCTCTACATTGCTGTTGTACTTCATAAAAGTGACATAGCTACCGTAACAGCACAGCAGTGCAAAGCTCTCAATGTAGGTAATGTAGTTATCCAGGAAGAAGACGATGAGCATTATTAGTCCAATGATATAAAAACTGACATCTCTAAACAGAGGCCACCAGGTGAGGTTGAGGATCTCACGTGAAAAGAGAGCGCACATCCCAATCACAAACAAGATGTTGAAGACGGCAGAGCCCACGATGGTCCCGATGCCCACGTTACTGTGTGAGATGAACACGCCGATCACTGAGGTGAAGAGTTCGGGAGCAGAGCCTCCGGCGGCCATGAATGTAGCACCCGCTACGTCATCCGAGATCTCCAGTTTCTCAGTGATCACCGTGAGGGCCGGGACGAAGAACTCATCGCAGACGATGGCCAGGGCTATGAACATGTACATCATCCCGAACATATGCAGCACGACGGCACCTTGCCTCCTCTCCTCCAGCGTGAACAGATCTTCAGGGTATTCGCCCTTGCTGTGTTCGGCGGACGAGGCCATGGCGATAGGCATGTCTGCCGAAACGTTTCGCTCCTCGTCGGAAGAGAGGACAGTTCTGTGTGGCACTGGCTCTGCAAGTCCCTCATGGTTGGTGAGAGAGCTGAGTGGCGTCCATCTCGGGATCGGGCCCAAAGTGGAGGTAAAGGCACTCCAGGACAGGAACGACGTGACGACAGAGACGCTCAGGATAAAACCGAAAATCCGCGAAGGACGTAGTTTCCTCCTGACGTACTGCACTCGGTGGTGGCGCTTGCTGTTCTGCTCCAGAGGGGTGCAAAAGGCCCCCAGGTTGATGCTGGGGAACGTGGGATCCATGGTTGATGGTGCAGCTTGGGGGTCTGGTGGGCTGAGATCTATGGAGCGCCGGGCATGTTTAAATGCCTGCTGTACTTAAACCTGACTGGAACAATGTATTCCACGATTCCTTGCAGGATCCAGAGTCTCTAATGGTTTCCTCATAATAATCTCTGAAACGACACATCACAACAATCATGTGAGAAAGAGTTAAGAAGAATTTCTGTTTACCAACACTGATATGCTTTACTTTCATTCTTCTGCTGAACTCAAAAGACGACATTTTGCAGAAAGAGCTCAAGTAAATAGCTAATCCTGCATTTTCTTCCATACTATGTTGGCTTTCTCACATTCTTCAAAGTATCTTCATTTCTGTTTAGCAAAAGTGGTGAAGGACCATTTTTCTAAAACTGATTCCTCACCCGTTCTACGTGGCCTTTCATTTAAAGCAAGCTTTGCTCTACCATCTAGCATTAAAGGGATATTTTATCTAGGCCTGTCACAATAATCAATATATTGACTTATCGTACAACACATGAACCTAAATCCTTTTTGGTGATGCAATATATAGCGCCCTTACATAAAAAAAAACAATTCTAGCAGCATTTTAGCTCATAGTGCAATATCTCTAGCTCTACAGTCAGTGTCAGTATGGTTAAAAAACACTCTAGTCTTTACTATAAATTACTATAACATATTTTAATGTGGGTGTCTGACAACTGAAAACAGATCTGGTAGCAGATATCGCAGCCTCTGTTACTTTTTACCTTGCTCTTTAGTATTATTTAGTATTATCATTTAGTATTATTTATTTGTTTAGGAAATACGTTTCCACATTCTGATTCTATTTAGATGCCTAATTATTCAATTGTTAAAATCACTATAATTGAATAAAATATTTTTGAAATAAAATATTATGTGTTCTTTGCAAGAGTGTACTTACATGTGATTGTTTTATATTGTCGTTCTGGCATTATAATGTATAATAAATGGCATAAAACTGTCTTAAAATGGTAATAATATCAGTTATCGCAATATATTTTGGTGCAATATATCATACAACAAAAATAGATATCGCGACAGGCCATTTCCATTCATAAAATTGAAATTATTTGATCATTTATTTGCCTAATGTTGTTACAAATAATTTATGCAAGATGCAATTAAGCTTACAGTCCAAAGACATGCGGTACAGGTGAATTGGGTAGTCTAAATTGTCCATAGTGTATGTGTGTGAGTGAGTGTGTATGGATGTTCCCCAGAGTTGGGTTGCGGCTGGAAGGGCATCCGCTGCGTAAAATATGTGCTGGATGGGTTGGGTGTGGCGACCCCTGATTAATAAAGGGAATAAGCCGAAAAGAAAATGAATGAATGAATTTTGTCATCATTTTGGTGACCAAGACTACCTCCTTTAAATTCAACAGAAGACATACAGGTTTGGACTGTAATTTCTTATTTTATATAAAATAATAATAATTAGGCAAATAATAATAACATTTATATTTTTTTTTAATTAATAAATTTATTTATTTGTTTATTTATTTCTTTGTTTGTTTATTTATTCATTTTATAAATTTATTATTGCCTTGATTTTGGCGTATAATTTTATGTGTCAATTAAGTGCCTTCAATTAATGGTTTTATGTGATCCCACATTTTAAGTGATCAGACCACTCCTGGTATTGAAAGCATTGGAATAAATGTTTGTAAGTTTTTAAAATGGTGTTGTTGTATGTACAATCATGATTGTATTGTGTGTTTTGTGTTTTTATATGGACTCAAGAGTCTAAAATAAAAAGAATGGATTTATTATTATTAGGCAAACCAAAAAACATTGTTGGAAGGATGACATACAGACAAACATAATTTAATCAATTACTGTCAGCCTTTTTGACTACAGCTTCACTAATCAGTGATGTACAGGTTAATATTATTGGCAGATGCTGTGGTTTTTGTTTGGCAGCGATAACAAGCTTTCTTTTGCAGCACAATAGAGCCGCTGAGCTATAGATCTAATTGGTGTGACAACTGGACTATGTTACCAAAGCAACAGAGCAGCTTAACGTTTTCACCCCAATTACTTTTCTACTCCAGGTTCTAATAAGTTAATATAAATATCACTTTTTAATTGAAATATTACCATATTAACATAACAATAATAATAATCATTTATTTTTGTATAGAAAAAAACTTAAAACTTAATTCTCAAAGCACTTTACACTAAAGGCAGAAAAAAATGCTATGCAGAAGATAAATATTCTATATATAAAAAATAAAACAAGTCAGAAACGTACCATACTAACTTTTTTAACATGCATGAAATCAACATTACAGCTATCTAACAGGTCAAGGATAATAAAAAGATTTTAGACCACCCTCATACTGCATTTCATAAAATGAATGCTTCCTAAGTGTCAAAATGCGACTAAAAATCTGCATTAGTGAGTAGATGCATTAGTATTATTAGCCTGTTAATGGAAAACCTATTTATTAATTCAAAGAATGTCTGAGAATGCATTATGTATTAGCACAATTATGATGATTTTAAAGATATAAGTGTACATATTTAACAGGATGTGTACCAATGTGACCTTTTCACTTGAGCAGCTCATAACAGTGTTTCAGTGTCTCGCAGTTTGGAATAAATGCTGCTTCACATGACAGAAAAGTCCAATATCAAGCGTACTAATAATATCTGTTAAGTCAAATATATATGTATGTTAACAGAAAGTAGTCCAAGGCACTCGGAAAATTTAAAAAGCCTTTATTCACATGGCTAAATCTTAAAAAAAACCTACGCGTTTAGGCAAGGATCTGCCTTCATCAGGGTAACAGTGATCATGTGCGTCTAGAGTCTCTTTTGAGTACTATGGTCACATGACTCATTCAAACATCTCAACAACACTCAAATAATTTAACAAACATAGTCAACCATCATCATTAATTCAGCATAGATAGAGGGTGACTTTAAACCATGCACAGACATACAGAAAAATATGCTTAAACATGGTATACATACATACTTCCGAACACAAATTTACATGTGCACATACATGTACATATACACACATACACGTATAAAAACATGTACACATAACAAAATACATGTTTTTTTTCTTCTTTTTTGTAAAACAGCTTTTCTATAGATGTTCCACAGATTGTCATCATATATATTGTAAAATGTGTTTGTATATTCTTATGTTTCTCATGTTTTTATATGAGTATGTGTGTAAATATATATGTATGTGCATGCACATGTAAATGTGTGTTCGGAAGTGTGTATGTACATGCCATGTTTAAGCATATTTTTCTGTATATCTGTGCATGGTTTAAAGTCGCCCTCTATCTATGCTGAATTAATGATGATGGTTGACTATGTTTGTTAAATTATTTGAGTGTTGTTGAAATGTTTGAATGAGTCATGTGACCATAGTACTCAAAAGAGACTCTAGACGCACCTGATCACTGTTACCCTCATGAAGGCAGATCCTTACTGAAACGCGAAGGTTTTTTTAAGATTTAGCCATGTGAATAAAGGCTTTTTAAATTTTCCACATTTTCCGAGTGTTTTGGACTAATTTCTGTTGTTGTTTTTATGAATCCCTTACTCAAGGAGCACCGACCAAATATTTGAGTTACCCCTGAGCGCTTTTTGTTTGTCTGTCTGGATTAATATATGTATGTTACTTTAAGCACCCTGTATATCAAATTATAATTGTGTCATTTTTCATGATTTTTATAATTATAATTTTTTAATTTATAATTTTAGAGGTCTATACACTGAAAAAAGTGTTGCATGCAAAACTGTTGCAAACTATTTATTTGTGTTGAATTTAAACAAACAAATTAAATTTAATAATGTTCAACTTAATTTGTTTGTTTAAATTCAGCCCAAATAAATTGTTTACAACCTCCTAACGTAAAAAAATTGAGTAAATCCAAGGAATCATCTTTGAATAATTTTTTTCAGTGTAGGCCACCACGCAAGTCCTATACTGGAATCTCATTACACATTATTACCAATCTGAACTAGTCCAAAACATTTAATAATCCGGCAGTAAGCTACAGCTACACTGTAAAAAATGTTTGTTAATTAACACTTTCTGTATTTTGTGATTCATTTCATTTCAGTATTTTGGTTTAAGTTTACTGCTGTGAATTGCATTATGTGACCTTGAGCTCTGCTTTGTCTACTTTTGATGTTAAAAATTCAACTCTACAGTTTAACCAAGTGACTTTTATTGACATTTTAGTACGCTGAAAAAAATATTCAAAGACGATTCCTAGGATTTACTAAGTGTTTTTAAGTTAAGTGGTTGTAAACAATTTATTTGGGCTGAATTTAAACAAACAACTTAAGTTGAACAGTACTCATTTTAATTTGTTTGTTTAAATCCAACCCATATAAATTCATTGCAACAGTTTTGCAGAACTCATTTTTTAAGTGTGATTTTAAATAATATGATGTATAAGAAATAATATATAAAGAAATAAGTCTGTAAAATAACAGAAAATGTACGGCCTAAAGTGTTTTGTATTGTAACATACACCAACCTGCAATATAAACACCAACCCAGACTGAAAACTGCTAATTTACAGATATTTTCTTTACAGAGTGCACTGTAAAAAATTAAATCAGAACAATGTTCTTTATGCTACTTAACTAACATTAATCAGTTAATCAAATTTCAACAAATTTATTTTAGCTATACAAAGTTTATCTTAATATTTTTAGTCAGTTTGACTTATATTAGTTGAGAGGACTATAAAAGTTCCTTCAATTCAACAACAAAAATATTATAAAGTGTAAGCTTGTCAATAATTTGGCTCAGTGTTTAGCGTACAGTATCCCAATATCTAAATATAGCCACCTGCTTCCAAAAATTGACCAATCACAGCACGCAGCTCTAAAGAGAGCCATTTTTGTTCTGATCTGGCATGTGCGGGTTACCGCAGGACATGTGCTCATATGTCTAAACCAATAAATAACCATGGTAATCTGGCAGACAGCTCCTGTTCTCACACAATGCATATAAATAATACAGTGAGATTTTAAACCAATTATCCATTTGGAGTTTTACACTGCATAAGATATAAAACAGAAAAATAATCACTGATTTATTAAACAATATTAAGTTGAGCAATTCTACTGCCAGAGTAATATATACCTATTGAATGACGAGCAATGGATGGCAAAGCATATTGGCTAATTTACCACTTCGATATTGCTTTTCCAAACAAAAACTGAATTTAGATACAAATGATAACTGATCATTTCAGAACGATAACTGATAACTTTTTACAATTATGTCATTTATACTGTTAACATGTATAAAAATGCTATTTTAATTTTGCTTAAAAACATTTTTAATATAAGCTAAAAAAACTGCTGAATATAAATGTAAAATGTTAAAACTCCTGGCTGCTTCCTCCGATGAGTCCATCTGTCAAGTTAAGGATTTAATCGGATCTATAGGCCACTGTTATCCTGATTTACACAGCCTTTACTTTCACCCCGACTCACAGTATATCTCAACACATCCTGTGGCACACACACACTAAATAAATGTTTTTTTGCCACCCATAATATCATCAGCACGATAGGAACATTAAGAAATAAGTAACCAGTTGAATGCACCTGTACAGTAAATGAACACCATTTGCATCGGTCACCTTGATTTAAAGACATCTGAAAGCTGAACATATTGAATAAAGCATGAAATCTTTTGATCTTAATTGAACAAACACTTGTGCTTTTCATCATTTTGGCAATTTTCCAAAATTTGCAGGATTATACACATTTACAGTACATAAAAAATCACAAATTAAGAAAAAAATGCATGAAAGCGCATCAAATGCCAAAATAACGCTATCAAATAATGAAATTTACCTTCGCATCTGGTAGTTGAGCGTGGATAGTGAATCTTTCCGAAGAATCCCACAGAGTTACGGAGACCAAGCACTTGCTGTTTGAGTGTCATGGATCAAGAATGCTGCTCCTGCTGCCACAGGTTAAAGGGGAGGTCTGATCTTTCCTCCCTCCCTCGTCTCACGCTCTCCTTCCCTGCCCCATCCTTACCCCTTTGTTCTGTCCTTGACAAGTTCGCTACATAACCTGCAACTCTGTACCGAACACATAACGTCAATGGGATTTTCGCTTGCAGTTTACAGTACATGAATGCATACGGGATCTGGTCCCACAAGTTATTAACAACATTTAATTACCAAGTTTAATTGCTTTAAAGTGCAAATAATTAATGTACTCTTAATTTGAGATGATTAAAAACTGTTTTAAAACAATTAACATATAAAATAATGTTAATAAAACTGCTCAAATTATTTTTAATCACCTAATATATATATATTTCACCTGTAAAATCATATTATTGTGACCTTTTCTACACTTAATATGATCTTTTGCTGCTTGTTCAAACTAACTTAAAATGAGCTGATTAACACAATTATTGGGTTTATTTTGGGACAACTTAATTGTTTTATGTTCAATCTACTTAAATTTGTAAAAACAATTAAGTTAACTTGATCGATTTGTGTTGGGACAACATGAAGGAATTATGTGCAACCCAGAATTTTCTTACAATGTGCTTTAATATGATCCTTGTCCTCTAAATGAATAGAAGATTTTTGCACAAGTAAACAAAAACCTGTATTTGACTGTATGGGTGTTTTCCAGTGATGGGTTTCAGCTGGAATGGCATCCGCCGCGTAAAACATATGCTGGATAAGTTGGTGGTTCATTCTGCTGTTGTTACCCCTGATTAATAAAGGGACTAAGCTGAAAAGAAAATGACTGAGTAAATAAAAACCTACATAACATTTTGCGATCCTTAAATGTCGTTCAATTGAGTTTTGGTTCTTCACTTTCCAGATCTCACAAGCCTAGAACAGTCATTTTTAGCACTGATCTCCCTCTTGAGTGGACACCAGTGTTGTAAGGTTAAGATTACCTTTAACCGCTCACTTAAGAATATTACGCAATCTCCACACGATCTTCCCATCCATCCCTCCCTCCTAGATAAACTTTCTGACTCTTTCTCAAGTGCCTGTTCTCAGACAGATGCATGTCAGCGAGCCCCTCACGCAAGGCCAAGATCCGCCGCAGGGTCCCTAGACAGCTGTAACCCAACTCACTCTTACAGGACCTAAAGCCGCCATCCAGCCCCATAGATTGAAGCCATAGATTAATGCATCTTTGTGAGGAGGAGATTAGTCCTGTAAGGCCAAAGCTTTCTCTCAGCTTTAAATAGCATATGAGCGCGGCATGCTGGATGCATCTGAACCTGACCCTGCACTGCATAGAGGACATTTCAGCTTAACTATTGACTAATTCCACCTCCAATCAAGCACACAATCTTCCAGGAAATGGGCCAGGAGTCTGGTCCTTGCCGTTCTGTGGAAAATCATGTAGAGGGTGCACATACATCTGACCCGAGGCTATCAGTGTTCTGCGGGGTGAAACATCCTCCTCACGCTCTGGAGAAACAAACGACACTGTTAAAACACTGAGCCACACTTGACGCCAGTTATGATTTTAGGCATTGTGGGATGGCATGGTATAAGCATTTAAAATGTTCAAGGAACACTATGATTTTTTGAAATTATAGACTCAATTTACAACTCGCATTGTTAATCGCACTTTTAGCTTAGCTTAGCATAGATCATTAAATTGGATTAGACATCTTACATTAGCATCTTGCTCAAAAATGTTCCTATATTTAAAGCTTGACTATTCTGTAGTTATATTGTGTACTAAGATGAATGACAAAATGAAGCGCTGCTATATTCTAGGCTAATATGGCTAGGAGCTATACTTATTCAAGTGTAATAATCAAGAAATGTTGCTGCCATACCATGGCTGCAGCAGGCGCAATGATATTACACAGTGTCTGAAAATCAGCTAACTTCTGTCAATATAACTAACGTGACCCCCCATTGCACAGGGAGTGTGTCTTGCAACCATGGAAACATCTTTGAGAGATGATTAGGAACTATTATCAGGTTCTGTGTAATATTGTTTACCTGCTGCAGCCGTGGTAAAACAAGCCTGTTTGCAAAAAAAATGGAGTGTTGCTTTAATATTCATTTTCTTTTCAGTCCCTTTATTAATCTGGGGTTGCCACAGCGGAATGAACCGCCGTTGCTTTAATATATTATTTAAAATTGTTATGGACCCTTTTTACAAGACTGTGATGTGTTTAACAGTCATCATGATCTTAAATTTTAATATTTTTTAATATTTTTTAAAAATTATACATTTACTTAAATAATATAAAAAAATAAGAGCGTTTATATGCATTTACAGTGCTCAGCATAACTACAGCCCATTTTGAAAATGAATATTTGTATCCATTTCTCAGTGAATATAGGTAGTGTATTTTGGTGCACTTAAACAAAACAGATTTATTAAACAGATATATTTATTAAAATAATATTTTAGTCACTGAACATATTTAGAAATTAAAAGATCATACAATTAAATTCAAGTAAAATATCGCAAAAAAATTACAACCTACAAAATTTCAACAGAATTTTTCCTTTTTTTTGTTTCTTTTGATTTTTTCTTTTTTTAATTTGTTTTTAATATTTTTCTATAACATATGAATTTGGGTGAACTCGTTTTTAGACTGTTATCGAAAGTTATTTGTTAGATAAGCTCCAGATTTGGCTTCAGTACTGACTGATCTATTGTATATGCACAAATATAATATTGTATAGCTTCCTATTAAAAATATGAATCTAAAAAAGAGATTTGTGAGGGGGTAATGATATATGCTGAGCACTGTACGTATGTATTATATAATTTTTGCATGAAATTATGAAAAAACGAATTACCGCTTGTGCAAGGCATTTCTAATGCAGTGTCTATGAGGCTGAGAGTAGATTTGACGTTATTCTCTCCTCTGGCTGCCGTTATCAGTCTCACATATTTTTTTTTTCCTTTTTCTAAAAGTCTTGATAACACCATTGTGGAGCTTTTCTTTTATTATTTCAGAAAATAGGATTGTAAAACAAATTATTTGTAGTACGCTCCCATTCACTGCACTCTAAGTTTACCCAGTTATGACGCCTTCCGCTACTGAAAAACCCAGATATGTGAAAAGGGTCAATTTAGTTCTTATATTTTTGATCTAATTCACTTGGCAGTGTTTATTTTTTCGGAAACCAATATTCAGGTCCAATATTTATATCGAGCTACATAGTTATCTACATAACATAATGAAATAAACAAATGGGCAACAGAACATTTTCCAAAGTAAAAATTAGCAAACTTAACCCAGCAAACAATTTCGTGTTTAATAGATGTCTAATAGAGATCTAAATGTAGACAGCTTTGCTAAAACAAGGTGGGCTGTCAGTGAAAATCAAATAGACATCTAAAAATAGCCTAAAACTAGACTAGTCGTCAATTAGACCGATTAGACAGACATTATATGTGTAGTCATTCATTTGTGTTTATTTGATGACTAGTCTAGTTTTGGCCTATTCTTAGACGTCTATTAGATTTTTACTGACAGCCCAAATTTAGCCTTGTTTTAGCCAAGACGACTATGTTTAGACGTCTATTAGACATCCAATAGACATCTTTTAGAAGCAAAAAATGCTTACTGGGAAAGGGATAGTTCACCCGTAACTAAAGTTTACAATTAGTTTACTCACTCTTAGCCCACTGAAGATGTAGACTTATATTGATGTAGACTCCTTTTCTTCAGTAGAAGATTTTTAGCTGAATAATGTATAATGACAGTATAATGCAAGTCAAGGGTAACACGGTGGCTCAGTGGTTAGCAATGTCGCCCTACAACAAGATGGCGTGTGGATTTTGCTTGTTCTCTTCGAGTTGGCGTGGGTTTTCTCCAGGTGCTTCGGTTTCCCCCACAGTCCAAAGACATGCCACATGAGTAAACTAAATTAGCCATAGTGTGTGAATAAGTGTGTATAGGTTTTTCCCTGTATTGGGTTGCAGCTGGAAGGGCATCCGCTGTGTAAAACATATGCTGGATAAGTTGGCGGTTTAAAAACAACTTTATTTAACAGTTTCTTCTCCTCAGTGTCAGTATAGTGAGCGCATTATTGAGCACTGTGCACTGATGTACACCCTGTGTGCGATTTCATCTGTTTGAAACGAAGCACAGGCACCTCCTATATTGACATTGAGAATAAAAAACTGTTGAATAAAGTCAGTATATTTGTTTTATGTGCACACAAAATGTTTTTTAAGCTTGAAAATATTTAAATTAAATCACTAAATGGTCTATTTTGGGGTTTTTTTGTGTTATTTTTCTTGAATAAGCTGGGACTGTTGCTGTATGAGGAGAATGAGGGAGGTCTCAGATTTAATGTAAAATAACTTAATTTGTATTCTGAAGATGAACGATAGAGGTTTGGAACAACATAATGGTGAGTATTTAATAGTATAACTGTAATTTCTGTGTGAACAAACCCTTTAATTTCAAACCCATACTTTTATTCTCTTCAAGTATCGCCATACATTTTATGTATTTGCATATAGAATTTGGGTGGCATGGTGGCTCAGTGGTTAGCATTGTTGCCTCATAGCAAGAAGGTCGCTGGTTGACTTTGCATGTTCTCCCCGTGTTCACATGGGTTTCGGGTGGCTTTCCACAGTCCAAAGACATGTGCTATAAGTGAAATCGGTCAAATAAATTCACAGTAGTGTATGAGTGTGTGTGTTTGTGTGTGAATGAGTGTGTATGGGTGTTTTCCAATACTGGGTTGCAGCTGGAAGGGCATCCGCTGCATATAACATATGCTGGAATAGTTGGTGGTTCATTCCGCAGTGGAAAATTGTGAAATAAAGACTAAGCCATAGGAAAATGAATGAATAAATAAATATAGAGTTTGTTAGTGTGACCAAGGCCTTATTGCTTCCTGGACATTGACATTATCAAAGTTCAAAACACAGTGACCCCTATTGCTGTGCCTTTGGTTTAAGGGACAGAAAGACAGAGAGTGCCAGTCCCACTGAGCAGTTACTGTGATACCGAGGCCAGGAGATGACTTCTAATCCTATTTTAATCGTGGTGGGATTAAGAAGACACAGCAGATCCTAATCTGCTCAGATTACCCATGCTGCTTCTAAAAGGAAGAAGGAGGCTTGTATAAGCAAGTGCACTTAAGGTGATTCAGAGATCACGGTTTCATTCCCAGCAAGGTCTCGGGGTGGACATACCACTGAAATTTAGTTAAGTACTTGCTTGTGTGCGTTATACTGCAATGATGTTACATTTACGCTTCATATTCATAATTTAATGTCTAAGGGTGGATTTCAAAGATTCATTTCATTACCAAGTCATCTGTGAAATACTGTTTAATGTAGATAAAAATATATGCTTTTTTTTCAATTAACAGTATTTCCCCAAGAGCCATGAAGACTGAGGCAATGATTAATCTGTGCCGCGTGTGTTACAGAAGCACTAATATAAGTAGCCCATGGATATTGGCAAGGTTGTAAAGGCTGTTGTACAGCTTGTGAATATTAATTTATATAAAATGTTCACACAATTAAATCCGGATTTTGTCAGCTTCAAAGGGCAGATACTATTTGGATACTATCTTTCATGTCTCTAGCGCCATCTAACGTTCATACTCGAAACTGCATAATCTACACACCATTACAAGCTGAATTGTTATGACAAGATCTTGTGCTAACCGCATATAACAGCATATTTTATCTTGAAACTTTTCCTGAAATTACGACCAATTTGTATTGTTTAACCCTTTAACTAATTGCTGGACCAAATGGTTGACCATATTTTGACTGATTATATTTTATTGAGAGGAGAACCTAACTTAATTAAGCCTGCTTGAGCCATCTCTACCATCTTTAAGTACGTTACACAAAAAAACAGTACAAAAAAAAAAACAGTTGTTATTAACTCAATCAATAGCACTTGTCACAACATTGTTTCAACCATTGAAGTAAAAAACAAGGAAATCACTCCTGCCATGTAAACTGTTTTTGGTGAAAATTTGCAAGGTAAGCATTTTTTTTTAGATATTACCCAGTAAGAGCCACTACAAAGTCACTGTCCTCTAACTTTACAAAGTTATGTTACTTGGTGCCATGAAAAATATTTAGTATGTTTATAATAATTTTTCAAAAACATGCTCAACCAAATGGTTGATTAGTCACTTTATGGTAAACATAGAAAAGCAAAACTTTTCATATCATGCATTTATGCTGAGAAATATTAACTTTTGATCATTCACAGAATAAATATGATACATCTTGTTATTTATTCATGAATATACTGAGACAATTTCATAAGTATATATTTTTTCGACACTTTTAGTATGCTTTTTGACTAAATATAATATATTCTTAGAACTAATGTGTGGAAATCACATTTTTCAAAGATGATTACCTCCTAAATGGCAAATGCTGGTGTAACGTTACTAGCATTATACAGATGTAAGAGATTGATGTTTGTTTGTTTTTTGCAGTTATTTGATGGATAAAACAGGAAAGGAAGGGAAAGCATGTGTAATTGTAGCTGGAAAGTATTACACTAGTATTTAACTTTAACGTTAGTCCTACTTTTTAGAGTATACATTTCTTATATGATGATAAGTGGGGTTTATTCATAAACTAATTTCGAGAGGATCACGTGCTTATGATTTATCACAGCCGGTCACGTATTAAGCTAATCAGTATCATCCAATCATATGAGCCATAAGCTACTATAAATAACCACAGTCTTCAGTCCACTGTATCTTCGTTTGGAAGAAACCCCCCTTCGCCTCCTTCATTATAGATTGGGCGGCACAGAGGCCCAGTGGTTAGCACTGTTAGCCCCACAGCAAGAACACTGCCAGCCCTGGTCCTGCCAGGTCGGTAGGTGTTTCTGTGAGGAGTTCGTATATTCTCCCCGTATCCGCGTGGGTTTTCCCCGGGTTCTCCGGTTTCCTCCCACCATCCAAATATATACATCATGCATAACAATCAAGCATTTGTCTAGCCCCCCTTTTTCCTCACGTGTTCCCTTAGCTACTGCAGACGGGGAGTTCTGAGATCCACCGAGCTCAGGCTCTCCTCTCGCTCTGCAAACGGGAGGAAGCTCCGGGCTTGAGGATCCCTTGATCTCGGGGCTCTCTCCCGGGACAGCATGCCAAACAAGCTTTTGATGAATCATCACCTAAGTGTGAACTCTTGAAATATGTCTAAAAAGTAAAACGTTGGATTCTTCAATTCATTTTCGATTCAGAACAACAAAATAAGAAAAAAATATTGTGTAACGTTAGTTCACATTACTGGTTTATACTGTTTATTATTGTAGTTTTTACAAATTTATCATAAAAGAAACTGACATGTTTCTACTTACCTTTTTTCCCGCGCTCTGTGACGAGTAAACTCCGCCTACTATATTTTGATTGGCCATCTCAATCAGTTATGATTGTCCTTAGATGGCGGCAGACCTATCACAAATTTTATGTTAACCTAGATTACTAACAGCATGATATATTTGCTTTTGTTTGTTTTTTTATTTCAGTTTTACTGTTTATTGTTGTGCCTTTTTCACCATCCCTTGTCGGAGTTTTAGAGCTGGACCTTAAGGTAACGTTAATCTGCTAACATTAACATAAGCAAGTGCTTCGTATTGTGAATCGATTGTTTTTTTTTTTTTGTATATTATAAATATTATAAACATTAGGGGACAGACTTGTCGTGATTTTATTTTATTTTATCTGCATATACCTATGTGGACATCAGTTTTGCTTTTTGAGAGGTCCTTTAAAGCAGAGATGCCCAAAGTAGGGCCCTTGGGCCAAAGGTGGCCCATTGTAACCTTTGATTTGAACTATTTGTTATATCCCATCTGAGAATGATAGAGGGTTTGTTTGTTTGTTTGTTTCATTTCGCTACAAAAACAAATTGAAATTAAATGTTTCAGTTAACTATAAATGAATCTAAGTTTTAAAAACATGAATACGGTCACTCGACAAATAGAGGACTATGCAGAAGACATTTTCGAGCAAATCAAGGCGAAAACTAGTGTATCTCCATTTTGTTATAAATGAGATTTTTTTTGTTTTCACTGTAATAAGTTCAACATAAAATGTAAAAAAAATATATATACTGTATTAGTTAATATAAAGCAATGTTTGAGTTATTTTTATATATTATTAAATAAATTAGGAAATTGCCCATAGCAACTACATTTACCTTAGGCCCACAAGCCTTAATTTATTAATTCATTCATTTACTTTTCAGCTTAGTCTCTTTATTAATCAGGTGTCGCCACAGCGGAATGAACCGCCAAATTATCCAGCATATGTTTTACGTATAGCGGATGCCCTTCCAGCCTCAACCTATCACTGGGAAACCCACTAGCCTTAATAAAGTTTGGGTTTTGGCCCTGCTTTAAAGGGATAGTTCACCCAAAGTTGAAACTCATGTCATTATTTACGAACCCTTTACTTGTCACAAACCCATTTGACTTACCTTCTTTTTTAAACACAATATATATATATTGGAGAAAGCTGAAAACATGTAACCATTGACTTTCATATTATTTGTTTCTCATAATATGGAAGTCAATGGCTTTTAGCTTTCTTCAAAATATCTTCTTTTGTGTTCAACAGAAGAGGTTTTGAACCACTTGAGGACAAGTAAATAGGGAGTACATTTTCATATTTGGGCGAAATATCCTTTTAAAGGGCACCTATGAATTACCCTGCATTAAAGGCACAGGCAACAAAAACAGCTATGTCCTAACAGCTCATATTTTTCAGATTCAGAAAAGAATAATAAATAATCTGATGGGTATTTTGAGCTGAAACTTTACAGACACATTCTGAATCTGGAGAAACAAAAAGCGTATCTTAAATCTCGAAAAAAGGGCAAAATATAAGCCCTTTAATGTATCTTGAGCAAACAGTTTCATGTGCTGTAAATAGTTTCATAAACTGGCATGTGACCATTACATATACCTAGGGTTGCATGGATTACTGATACTATGGTAGTATCGTGATACTATGGCTCCAAAATACTGGCGTTTGTAAATGGTAGTATCGTCATTAATGGTCTATCTACAATACATAATGTTGCATGTGGAAAGTCACTAAAATGCTCACACACTGGTGCAACATTAGACCATTTTATTTGAATAGTCTGTGGAGCCATTTAAGCAAAACTGTGTAGAATTCACACCTTGTATGGTAGCCTATTGTTTTCTGAAGCTTCAGTTTGAACGCACATCTGAATCAGTACAGTTCTGTTTCTTTCTATATGATTAAGTAGCTACAACAACCGCAACAATCTCTTAAAAAGAGCGACTCATAAAGTGAAAATTATTAATTACTTTGGATTCGTACCTGATGAGACTAAAAAAAAGCTATGGATGAAAAACCCAAACAGCAACAGGAAACATTGAAACAATATTCGACCACTTCATATAGCCTAATTTGCTCTTTTTGTAATGGATTTCGTTCGGTATAACTTGTATCTTTATTTTAATATATTTTTTGTTGGTCATTTATCTACAAAATAAACAAAAAGAAACAATAATTATTAAATAAATTCAAGTAGGCCTATTAAAACATATAAATAGAGTATTTCTGACAATTTTATTCATTTCAGATTTATTACAGTTATGAATTACAGTATCACAATACTACTTGATATCACGATACTTTAGCTGGTATCTTAATGTGAATTAATGGTATTGCGACAACCCTACATATAAAGCAAGTTGAGGATGCTAATTAAATTGAGAGAAAATTAATAACACTTGAATGGTATTAAGTTGACTTTATCAAAGATTCACGCACTGGCTTGCCACATAAAAACATAGAAAATGTATTGTTTCCAATACCACCACATTTGGGAAACAATATAAATGGTTTATTACATCAGTTATCTGTTAAATAACATAATGTAAAATGAGAAAATACACAGAAACATGGGAAAATTTAAAATAAATAAAAACAAAACAAACATAAGACATCCGTATCAAGCTTAAACTAATTTTCTTCAATTAAAGCCATTGAAGTATGCCATTATATTTACTCAGAACAACCCTCTATAGTAATAAAAAGATGATTATGTGTACAAGCTGCAACACTGTTTCCATCTTTAAATGTCAATATCACAACATAACATCGTATTAGCCTTTTATATTTGAGAAAATCCAACATCTTTATTAATTTTTCAGTCAAAAAGTCTACCAAAAATTATTTTTAAGCCCAACACTGGGTTATATTTAGACTAAATTATAAGTGCTAACCAAAAGGGAGATTATTTTAGACCTACATAATACTAAAACATATGCTGTACAGTTTCACTGCATGTGCACATACTGCAAACCGGTTCAAATGCAGTCTTTTGAAATTCTTTGGATTTAACCTTTCACAAAGACTGTCCAAAATCTTTAATAAACTCAAAACCAACATGATCATTAAATATTAAGGGTTACACACATGGGGAAAGTGTACAGTGAGGCGTTATCACAACCATGTGGATTCATCAAATGAGCTTTCAAATAAATCTCACAAACCCTGCTTTTACAAAAGTCACAAAAACCAGGCCGCTGATTCATTTCACAATCAAAATAAAACATTCTCGTCATCTTCCTGGCACCCTGATTTCAGAAACATTTCATCAATGTCAGATATATACAGGTGAATCTCTTAACATCTCCCAAATGTAGTTCACCTCATTTATATGAATGCCAAATCCAAATCTACTTGCATTGAAGGTCAGAAATCAACGCTCACTTTGTACCATCACAATTGTATTTTCTTTCTTGTATTTGACCCTAAAGAACTAATGAAATCAAAACTAACCATATTGATTTTGTTAGCTCACATTGCTAGTTTTGAGGTGACCAATTCATTTGTGCATGTCATTAAGAAAAAAAAAAGTTTGCCCTTGTAATCTTTAATTGAAATCTTAAAATGCATTTCCTATTTGTTTTCAGATACATTCTCAGATTAAGTCTGTCTGGGGTAGTGGGCGTGGCTAACATACTTAACCACACCCCTTTTGTTGTCAGTTTTGACAACAAACGTAAGTGGTGAGGAGGAGGTGTCTGTTAGGTTGTAATAACTCTTCCCAAACCCTTTTCTCCATCTTTCTGAATGAAATGCCTACTTTACTACATCCAATCAACTCGCAGCAGAAAAAAACAAGTCAAGCCCAGTGTTTTCTCATTCAATATTCTGTTTCTCTAGAAACTGAGTCACAATATGAAGAGAGAAAAAAACGGTCGCAGCTTCCGGTTCATGCGGACTTAAATAATTCTCGCTGTACTGAAAATAGGGTATGTGCCAAGCTAGTGTGTTTCCCATACTGATAACTTTCTGGTGACCTGTTATTGTGAGTTTTTTTTCCATTTTATACGGTTCCTTTTACAGCATCGATGTTGTAATGCAATTCAAATACAATCAGTTAAACAGACTTTGGCATTCATTTAGTTGCTCAATCGTAAAACGAGACAAAAAGCTGTTTACTCGCACGTGCCCGTCAGAATCGGCAGGCTAGCACAGAATCTCCATTGAATATACTGGGGTAAAATAAATGCTCATATTATAAAGACATGGCGGGAAAAAATGTAATTTAGTGCATTGCTTCTTGCACAATCTGAGACCCACTTTATATCGGATATCACTCAGCCATTGGAGATCGCTGATTTTTAAAGAAAACAGACCTTAAACGGGAAACGATTAACCCAGGTTACTGGCAAATTAAAAGTCCTATTAGCATGCTTCGGCATATACACTATTATACTTTTTATTAGTTATAAAATTTAAAAACAAAAGCGCATAGCCACATATAAATATTTTTGAAATACATTACATTAATAAAATAATATTAAAATTAATGTACAATAAGTTTGCATTACATTAATAAGAAATAGAAGTGAAAAAGTTCTTAGTCTGTGTGAACAAACCGCTGAGACTTATTTCAGTGTGTTAAAGTACTTCCAACTGAAACCGAATATTGAGTAGGGGCGGGGCTTTCTTTTTGCGCATCATTCCCTTTTAGCAAACTAACGGTTAAGGATAATGTGGCTGAAGCATCCGCAACTCCAAACACAGAGGCAAACAGTCAGATTTGATTAAAGATTACCAAAACAAACCTTTTTTCAGTGAGGTAAATTAAATTAGTTTTTTCTTCTTGTAATTGACCGTAATCTCAATTATTCTTGCTGTACTGAAAACTACACATTTTATTCTTTTAGTTTTTAAGTACATTAGATTAACAAAATAATACTAATATAAAATCTACAACAAGTTTGCATTACATTACTGAGAAATAGAAGTGAAAAAGTTCTAAAAGTCTGTGTGAACAAATCACTGAGACTTTTATTTCAGTGCGTTGATGCACTTCCAACTGAATCTAAATATTGAGTAGGGGGTGGGGCTTTCTTTTTGCGCATCATTCCCTCTTAGCAAACTAACGGTTAAGAATAATGTGGCTGAAGCATCAACAGAGAATTACCACAACTCTAAATAAAGAGGCTTATATAATCAGATTTGATTAAAGATTACCAAAACAAACATTTTCTTTCCAGTGAATTAACTTTGTCAAATGTTATTTTCTTCTTGTATTTGTCCCTAATCTTGATGATTCTCGCTGTACTGATGTTAAGTTTTTAATAACATTAGATTTATAAAATAATATTAATATAAAATGTACAAGTTCGCATTACATTACTGAGAAATAGAAGTGAAAAAGTTCTTAAACTCTGTGTGAACAAATTGCTGAGACTTTTATTTCAGTCTGTTGACGTACTTCCAACTGAAACAGAATATTAACCTTATTCTTCAATGTGGAAGTACGCTCGTTTTAGCAATTTTTTAGAACTTCTGATTCAGTTGCCTATGGGGGAAATGACTAGCAATAATAAATGGCAGAAAACGGTCAAACTACTTGCTCTACAAACAAGTGTTTGCATGATTATACAGACAAAGTAGAATAATATAATAAGAAAATATCAGTTTGCAACATCAAGCAGCATAACGAGCTGTTTTTAACGTCGAAAAATGAATGGAAGTGAATGAGCTCGAAAGGCTCAAGCTAAAAAGATTCAAATGACTGCTTTCACTCATGCGTGAAGAATAAGGTGAATTAAGTAGGGGGCGGGGCTGTCTTTTTGCGCATCATTCCCTCTTAGCAAACTAATGCTGAGTTCAGACTGCACGTTTTTAAAAGAAGTCACGTCACAGATGTTTTCACACTGCAACGTTTTGTCGCTTTGTTGTTTAGACTGCAAGACGGATCATCGACGGGGTTTCACATTGCATGACTTTACAATAGGAAGAATCGCAGACAACTTTGTCTCAGTCCGCAAACTACGTCTTACAACCAAACAAACGTGAGAAGTGACATGGAAACAATGCGATGTCACATAGTATATATCTTCGTTATTAAC
The DNA here is from genome assembly GCF_903798145.1 of Danio aesculapii. Taxonomy (NCBI): domain Eukaryota; kingdom Metazoa; phylum Chordata; class Actinopteri; order Cypriniformes; family Danionidae; genus Danio; species Danio aesculapii. The sequence goes on from NC_079435.1 coordinate 49,208,488, forward strand.
ATAATGAGAAAGAAGCCTTGTGGAGTAGAAAATGTGCTTATGACAATGTGCAGATGATGGGTCAAACAGACACGAGTGCTCCTGCCTAATTTACACTAGTTTTTACTCCATTTCTTGGGTCCAAATAAACTGAAAAGAAGCCCTTTTAACTTCTTCCCTAACCTCCCGCTGGCCTGCAGATACCCACACTAGTGGATGCTGCTCTCTCATCGGCTGTAGGTAATTGCTGATGTTATTTTCAGTCTCAACACATTTCACATGCGATTCTCTCAGATCGCGTCTTTGATAGTTTGCACTGTGTTATTGTAACTCGCGTGAACGAGCACCAATTTTTGTGATTTCAGGCATTTTAGCATGCGATTTCTAAAAAACTGTCGGCGAGTCAAAATCGGGGTTAAAGTCATGCAGTCAGAACTCGGCAAACGGTTAAGAATATTATGGCTAAAGCGTCAAACAGAAAATCACCACAACTCCAAACACAGAGGCAAATATGCAGATTTGATTAAAGATTACCAATTTTTTTTTTTTTTTTTATAATTATTTTTAAGGGGTTTTCACCTTTAATGGACAGGACAGTAGAGAGAATTGACAGGAAAGCATGGGGAGCAGAGAGAGGGGAAGAATCAGCATAGGACCACGAGGCAGGAATCGAACTCGGGTCGCCGTGAGCACCGGAGTGCATGTGTCGACGCACTAACCACTACACCACTGGCGCCGACAAGATTACCAAAATTTGGACCAAATATTTTTCAGGGAATTAACTTGCACGGATTAATGATTCACCAAAAAAGAATAACAATGTGCGCTGGCCAAATAAACATTGTACGTTTTTCAACAAGATCCAAATGTTACCAAAAACATGACCTGAAATTGTTATGAGATTCACCCATATACCCAGTTTGGTCAGTTCAAACCTCACCAGAATCTGACAGTCTCGATCCCAGTGCTAATGTTTTTAAAACATACTAGTCACACTGTTACTTACACAGGCTATCATTTCGAAATCCTGTACAGATAAACATAGCGATTCACAAAAATATCTTCATATAGCTGAACAACTGGGAAAATGTTGTGTTAAGCATGCAGAATTTCCCTTTAGTTTCAAAAGCGACTGTGTTTTATAAAATGGATTAAACAAGTACACACACACCTGACAATGTGAAGAAAATAAACAGGTCTCGATGAATTATATACATTTGTGAGTCATGATGCGATTTAAATACGTGTTAACTCTTCATTTAGCACAATCTGCAGGCGAATAAAACAGAATCTACGCCTGCAGAATTGCAGAAATTGAAGCCGATTTCCACAGAACGCTAGTCATTCACAAAATTCTACACAACCCCCGGAATAATAAATATTCTGCCTAATGTCATCATGTTTTTAGCTATCAACAGAACTACAGTACTCTTAGCACTGACGAATACATTTTCTCATATTTATCCATTCTGCACAATTACATTATTTGTCTTCACAAACAGTGCAGAAAATGTGAGGCGAAAAAAGTGCACTGATTCAGTCGAGTCTACTAATAACCTACAAATACTCAACCTTAGTCTTTTTGCCTACAAACATATGGAAACACTTCAGATGATTCAATAATTGCATCTTCTATCCAATTGAAGTATGATGCATCTGAAAGCAGATTTCTACAAATGTTTGCACTAATTTTAGCTTACAAATGCAATGCTCATTGTATCAAATGTTCATCTGATGCATGTACATAAACAGTTAAAGTGCCCCTATTATGCTTTTTCTATATTACATTTCATGTAGTGTATGATACAGTTCTTAGTGAATATAAAATGATCAATAGTTGCAACATTTTGGGATGCTTGAGCTGTCAAACCCTTTTTTAAATGTCGGTTTCAATGTTCAGATATCTTGTATTCTAGCAGAACAATTAACAACCTTGGTTAAGTATCAAAAGACAATACAATAACACATTGGAAATTTTAATTATATATATTTATACAACAGTTCTGTCTGGTTCTTGAATCTGATTGGCTGATAGACATGCAATATTCTGCAATATCAGAACTCGTACAGCCTCGACAGCAGATCAATAAACTCACTACAGTTTGACAAATATTGCAGCTGTTGGACAACATAATGTACTTGTCAGGTATTTTTAGGTGAGCTATTTAGATTGCAACTATGCAGTTTATTTATAAGGATAGTGCCTATTTTAAATATTTATAATTTTGGAGATTCAGTGAGTCGGCGGCCATCATCCTGTCATACTGAGTAGAGCAAAGACGGTTGATGTTCCGCCACAAGAGGGCGACAGAGACAGCATAATAAGTCCTTATAGAAGAAAAACTGCATTTTCTTAGCATAATTTTTAAACTACAGCTGAACAAATCATTATAAAACAGGTAAGTGACAGTCAATCTCTCTCTTTTATATGTTGTAGTGCTGCATTTATACAATAGTAATATGGTAGTGTTTGCTTTGCTTTGGGTTTTTCGAGGTTAATTATTGTGAAATCCTGATTGCTATAGAGAAATACTGGGAAATCCCTGTAGACTGATGGCATTTCATGTCGTTCAGCCTTATAATTTTTAAATGTGAGCAAAATCCCCTGTTTTGTCCTCATTTTAGACATTACGCAAGAGAATCATTCAAATACTAGCTCTTAAGTGACGTGTTTTTAAGCAACGGTTTCTGCTGTTCTGACGTCAGCGGCAGATGTGAATGAATGGTGGAAGAAAGTAGTTCCTCATACAAAAGGATTTTTTAGACTCTCCGTGTTTGATTTACTTTTAATATACACGATTATGCCGTCAAACTGTTGTATAAACGCAATATCACACTTGTAGCAGTGCGATATGGCTGTATACCATCACTGGTGGGACACTATGGCACTCGGCCACTCACGCCTCCCACCAGTGATAAAATACAGCCATATCGCACTGCTACGAGTGTGATATTGCTCATATATATATATATATATATATATATATATATATATATATATATATATATATATATATATATACACACACATTTTATTGGTTTGTTTCATTTGCTTGAAGAATAAGTTTGTATATCCCCCTATGTTTTAGTTCTGGAGTTTAAACAAAAAGCCAAATAAATATATTTTGAAGTAAATAACACTACACATACATATAAAATGCGGTGAAAAAACTGAAAGTGCAAGATAAATGCTGTTCCAAAATCCCCAGAATGAGTTGTCCATAATTTCAGCATTACTTCCCACTCAAACATCGGTTGGTAATAAATTAGCTTAATGTCAGCCTTTGACCTTCAACCACTGTAGTTGTAGCAAAGGCCTGGAAGCGTTTGGTTAATGTGGCTGACGTGGTGAGAAGATGCTATTTTTTGCACTGCGAAAACAAATCCACTTTGTATGCACTTACAACAAATGAGTTCCAGTTTGAAATGTTTACTGTTCATTGTTTTAGAAGTGCTAAGAAAACCACTGTAGCTAAAAATTCAGATATGGTGACATGTGCTGTAGGCGGTAGAGCAATCACAGACTGGGTCATCTGACCAATAAGAGCAGAGCAGGCATTCGGAGAGGAAGGGTTTAGAGAGACCGCACCATTAAATCAATAGTAATATATAAACTTTAGGAAAAGAGGTACTGCTGCAATGTAGAGTCTATTGAAAATGTACGAATGTAAACATATTTGAAGTTAGCAACCTTTAATGATGGCATAATAGGGGCACTTAAAGAACAGACATAATGCAAGTGGTCATTTTTTTGTTATCAGAACGGATATGAGTTGTATGTAGACTCGGTATGCTAACACTGGTTGGATTTAGTTTGTGTGAACAAGGATCAAAAACACATCTACCAGCGGACACCATTATCATGGAAACGTGAAGATGTTGCCGTACGCTGTAATAAAGGCGGTGTACGTGAATAGAATCTCTCTGGTTGCTAGGATACTGTGATGACAATGTGCCAACCCTGTTGCTGAGTGACAGAGAGATGGAGGCTCTGGCTGTAGAACGGCTTCAGGTGAACAAACTGGAGGATTAGAGGAAAAAAGAGAGAGAAATAGCAATGTTAGCAAGATGAGACAATCTCTACCTGCACATTAGCATCAAACTGACAGAATAAGAAGATCAGATTTCTCTCAGTGCAGACCGAGACTGCATTGAGCTGAACATATTTTTGCTGTCAATCTACATGGATGGGTTTTAATAAATGGGCTACGTTTATTCAAACTGCAGGATCATGTGGCCCAAATCTGATTCGACTCAGTTGTTTTGGTCATGATAAACAGCATGGAATCTGATCTTTATAAAATGCATCTCTATTCTGTCCTTAATCGAATCTAAGGTAGTTTCTGACAGTAGGTGGCGCTGTATGCTAGTTTTTAATTGAATAAGTACGCCCACAGGGAAGAGCGCTTTGTGCAATCGGCCATGTCATGCAAGTTGGCTTTTTTTTGTCACAAGATAAATGTAAACGCTGCTTCCTATGAACACTCACACTCTTGTCATTCATGTAAACCTTTCCTAAATGTATTAATTATTATTTTAGGTTCAGGTGGTATTTATATGGAAGTTAATGCAAGCAGAGTGTGGCTGTTTGTAAAGCATATAGTGCCATTCTATTGTTAAAACTAATCTAGAGCGCCATCTGCTGTTAAGAAACTAGTCTAGAGTGCCTAGTGGGTTTAAAACTAGTCTGGAGTGCCATCTGCTGTTAAAAAAACTAGTCTAGAGTGCCTAGTGGGTTTCAAACAAGCCTGGATGTCTCAATTAGTTAGATCATGCATGTTTAATTAGGGTTGGAACTAAACTGTGCAGAGCTTAGGCCCTCCAGGAACTGGCTTTGACACCTGTGGTCTGGAGCAACATCTGCGGTTAAAAACTTGTCTGGCGTGCAATCTGCTGTTAAAAATCTAGGCTGCGTCCAAAGTCGCATACTTCTATATTATATAGTACATTAAAAATAGCATGCGAGCCAAGTGGTATGTCCGAATTCGTAGCATTCGGAAAAACAATATGCAAGAAGTAGCGGATGACCTACTACTTACAGCAAGAATCTAAAGTACGCATCATCGAGCAACCTAGAGCGCCATCTGCTGTTTAAAAACTTGTCTGGAGCGCCATCTGCTGTTAAAAACTAGTCTGGAGCCCAATCTGCTGTTAAAAACTAATCTAGAGCGCCATCTAATGTTTACAACTACTCTAAAGCGCCATCTGCTGTTTAAAACTACTCTAGAGCACCATCTGCTGTTATAAGTTTGTCTGGAGCCCGATCTGCGGTTATAAACTAGTCTGAAGCCCAATCTGCTGTTAAAAACTAATCTAGAGCGCCATCAAATGTTTACAACTACTCTAGAGCGCCATCTACTGTTTAAAACTACTCTAGAGCACTATCTGCTGTTATGTTTGTCTGGAGCCCGATCTGCGGTTATAAATTAGTCTAGAACGTCATCTGCTGTTAAAAACTAGTCTGGAGCCTGATCTGCTGTTAATAACTAGTCTAGAGTGTCATCTGCTGTTAAAAACTAGTCTTGAGCCTGACCTGCTGTTAAAAACTAGTCTCGAATGCCATCTGCTGTTGAAACTAGTCTGGAGCCTGATCAGCTGTTAAAACTAGTCTAGAGTGCCATCTGCGGTTAAAAACTAGTCAAGAGCATCATCTGCTGTTAAAAACTAGTCTGGAGCCAGATCTGGTGTTACAACTTAGTCTAAAGCGCCATCTGCTGTTTAAAACTACTCTAGAGCGTCATCTGCTGTCGCTATCTGCTGTTGAAAACTACTCTAGACCACCATCTGCTGTTAAAAACTAGTCTGGAGCCTGATCTGCTGTTAAAAAATTGTCTCGAGTGCCATCTGCTGTTTAAAATTACTTTAGAGCGTCATCTGCTGTTGAAAACTAGTCTGGAGCCTGATCAGCTGTTAAAACTAGTCTAGAACGCCATCTGCTGTTAAAAACTAATCTGGAGCCTGATCTGCCGTTAAAAATTTGTCTCGAGCGCTATCTGCTGTTTAAAATTACTTTAGAGCGTCATCTGCAGTTTAAAACTAGTCTGGAGCCCGATCTGCTGTTACAAACTAGTCTAGAGCGCCCTCTGCTGTTTAAAACTACTCTAGACCACCATATGCTGTTTAAAACTACTCTAGACCACCATCTGCTGTTAAAAACTAGTCTTGAGCGCCATCTCCTGTTTTAAACTACTCTAGAGCGCCATCTGCTGTTAAAAACTAGTCTGGAGAGCCATCTGCTGTTAAAAACTAGTCTGGAGAGCCATCTGCTGTTTATAACTACTCTAGAGCACCATTTGCTGCTAAAAGCTAAGCTCAGAATCAATTCAAGATCTTAGAATCAACGGAGAATCGCTTTTGTTTTTTTGCCACAGCTCTAGTAAACAGACTCCTAAAAGAGCGGTTATATAACTATATTCGTCAGTTAATTACCAGTTTTTGATCATTCCTTTTCTTTTTCAGTGTTTCCCAGCCTTGCATTATAATTTGATCGAGACTTCTATCAATGATGTTTCTTACCAGCTCTCCCTGACCGCTTCAATGTCACTCAGTAGATTCTGTGCCAGACAGATCCCGAAAATCTAGAAGCAGAGGATGAGTTAATGCCTGCAGGGCAACACTATGCATTACACAGCAAAGCACTTTATTAGGTAGCTTTATTAAATCAAATGCCTTTCAAACGTGTTCAAATGTCCAAAGAGAATACAGCTGTCTGTAAATCAATAAAATAACCACGCTTGGCAGATCATGTTCAGGCTGTAAATTCGAAGGACAGTTGCTGAAATGAAAGAGCACTTACAAGAAGCTGGAGATAAATTACATGGCGTTGCATGAACTACAATATTTGCATAAGTTGATATGTGGTATCAAATCCAAGGATGCATTTTTAAAATCAAAACTATAAATATGGCAGTATTGGGACACATTTTGACACAATTCATAAATTGTATTGATCTCTTGTTGAAATTTTAGCACAATTTCTTCAGTGTCACATGATCCTTTAGAAATAATTTTCATATGCTGATCAAAGATAACTTCTTAATATCATAATATTAAGAATAATAACAATATTATTAAACATAATAACAATTATGTCAATAATAAATCAATTGTTATTATATTGTATCATGCCATATTGTTTTTACTAAACAGAAAGTCAAATATAGAATAATAAATATAATAATAATAATGAAAAATATTTGTACTTATTCATTCAATCATTTTCATTCGGCCTAGTCCCGTTATTACTCCGGGGTTGCAACTACCTACTGCGCCACTGCGTCGCTATTTTTAATTATATAAAATGTAATTATATCTTCATACTCTTGCAAGGCGTTACGTTCAAGGTGGGTGAATTCTGCAAATGATTATTCTGTGAACGTCATGAAAATGACCTATTCACTTTATAAATGACTGCTGTTTCCAGTGTAAATGCGCATGTATTTCTGTGACTGTCACTCTTTATTCACCTGCAGAAGTGCAATTCCTATGAAGATTCCGGCAACTACGGTTAGATTCTCCTGTAGCCATTTCTCGAACTGCGGCACACAGCCTTTCGTGTGTATAAACGTCTTGTGTTCGATGTCCTTCACACATGAAAAAATACACATTAGCCAAAGATCATTTAAATACATGCAAAATAATTTTGTAAAACTTTCTATGAACCATGCATTGATTAAAAAAAAGGTGTTCTTTTGTAATGAATAATTGACAACAGCTGACTACATTTACATGGACATCAGTTAACTAATTATTTGCCTTAATCTGAATAAGACAATAATATGATTAAGGTGTTTACATTAGGTGCTTTTTGAATGTTCCTGTCATGATCCCATTTTATATGTTATAGCACATAATACCATTAACGTCATTGCGTCACCACACCATCCACATTTCCTCCGGAAGTTCATGTAATTTGGAGTGTTTTATTCTTAATTTGTCAACTTTAACAGCAGTTTGGTACTTTCACTGTCATTCAGTAACATTTCATGCATGCCCCCCGTGACAAACGAGATATTGGATGCGAGGAACTGCTGGAAGGGTGTTGTTTTAATGCTGCTACGCACAGCGTACAGGGGGAAAAAACCTCTGCATTTGCATAGATGCAAAGACTCGGTAAGTGCCATGTGTGTATAGACAATCCTGTCACAAAATGTGGCGAAAATCCTACAAGACGATAATAGTTTGATTAAGGTGTTTACATGTTTACATTCGGAGGGCAGCATTTACAGCGGATCTTTCAGTCCATAATATTGCGGTGATATTAATATACTGTAAACTTATTAACTACAACAGTTTGACTAAGGTATGCCTTTAACAACTGAAAGAATACTGCTGACGATAGTAACTTTGCCATCTGAATAAACAAACAACGAACACTGATCACACACTTACAAAATCTGTAGAGTCAGGACAATCAACATGAACTGGAACCGCGTCTTTTTTTAAACGTAGTGGCAAATCCAGATTTCACCATTTTCAGATGCGAAAAGCTCTTGAGTAAAAAATGTTCCTTACAAACATATTTTTGTCGCATGTTAGCAGACCACTGTAATCCACACATGTCCAAAATGGAAACAAAACCTTCATTGCGGCACATTTATAAACAACACTGACGACCCATGTCTCTAAACACAATTCTTTTTCTTTTACTTGTTTTAATTACGCTTGGCAACTCAACATGGCGTCTCTCTTCGAAGTCTTCGAAGCTATACCATGCATATTAATGAAGTTGCACCACATTCATAATAGAGCGCACTGATTGGCTGTCTGGAAAGACTTGGAAGTCTTTCTCATGAATTACTGCTGAAAACCAAGACGTCACGTTGTACTCGCCGGTACAAACATCCAGTCTCCACGCTGGAATTTCCACAATGATCTCATCGCTGTGACGAAGCTTCAAATTTTATTTTCAAACTGGAAGACCGAATTTGCTCGAAATAACGCAAAAACAACCAATTTTCACTTTTTGGGGAAAACAATGTGTCCTAGTAGTGTTTTAAGCAATGTGGGACACATATATGACTGTCAACATCTCAAAAAATGTGTTTTGAGACCCTTTAACTTACACTCACTGCATTTTAACAGCAAGAAGCTACGATGCAGAATATTGAGCTGAAGCTTGACTACAAAATTAAATTGCAAATCAAAAATCGCAGTAAAAATCACAGTTAGACATTTTCCCCAAATCGCACAGCCCTAGTGCATATGAACTGAATCCATATTTGTGTATATTTTTGTATTATTTTGGATCTTGACTGTCTTAATTGAATAAAATAGAAAACAGTGGCCAGTTTGTTGTGTTAAAAGTATGAATAAAGGATGAGTGGCGTTGTGGTGAATATTATTAATTTGTTTATTATTCGTTTGACAAAAGCATACTTACACCCTTCCCTCGTATGTCATATCCACACTGTGTGTTGATCACATCCTCCTATGAGAAGAAAAAAGAAAGTCGTAGTTAATCTTTCTGAAGACGTCAACCTTCAACGTAACATTCCACATTAAATCTGAGCACTTTAATATACTGAGTGAGCGCTGTTGTTTTGTTTATGACTCTGCTCTGTCTGCAACGGATCTACATCACTTCCTGTTTATGTTCCCAGGTCTTCTGAAAGGGGACAATGACACATTCTAGGTGGTGAGATGACTAGAGGATGTGTTTGTGTGTCCTGCATGCGAGTTAATGGTGTTTTTATGTGTTTACTCACAGCAGGGTCCTTGGTGCAGCAGGAAAAGGGAACCCCGCACTTCTCCCTGCTCAGATTAGTGTCAGTACAATTAAAGTAAATGTTCAGATTCCAGTCTTCAGGTCCAAAAGCTCCGCAACACTCCCACTGCAGGAACAAACGTGTGTTGAATATACACATGTGGATCAACCAATAGCTGAAAGCAATTACATATTTAAGCAGACTGAATCTCGCTTGCTTACAGTAATGTCACAGTAGCTAATAGCTTTAATTATTTGTTACCCTAATGATTTATGTTTGCCAATTGTAAATTAATAGGTCATGTCAGCTCAGGTTCTTATTATAATAACAGCTTAGTTTATTTAATTATAATAATGTATTAAACATTGAAAAGGACAGCTTAAAACAGGGGTGTCAAACTCATTTTAGCTCAGGGGCCACATGGAGGAAAATCTATTCTCAAATGGGCCTGACTGGTAAAATCATGGTATATGGTATAATTTAAAAACAACAACTTCAGATTGTTTTCTTTGTTTTAATACGATCAACATAAAACATAAAGCTGGAACCTAAGGACAACACAATCTCATGGCAATTCGTAACTTTTAGATGTAGTGGCTAATTCATAGAAAATTCATATGATTGTACAATTTAGTATGATCCATTATCCACCAATGACAGTTAGGTTGAGGGATGTGGTTGGGTGCCACGCCTCCTTTTTTATATCATATGTTTTTGTACGACTGAACTTGTACAAATTAGCATTAAACCGACAAAACGGAAAATAGTTACGTTTCCTTGTGAGAACACCTCAGTGGTATGGCAGGGCATAGATGTGGTCTTTCTGATAAGGATGTCAAACTGACACTGATTCAGGCTTTTGGATCGGATGAAAATAACAGTTTGCAATTGTGCCATCCAGTGGACACAATTGGAACTGCAGCTCATTTTTATACTTGCAGAATCATCTCGCGGCCCGGGTTAAATCTGTTTGCGGCCTAATCCAGCCCTCCGGCAGTACGTTTGACACCCCTGGTTTAAAGACAACTCTCATGAGAATGAAGTCACATGCATTGCTCAGGTGTGAGTTTTTCAAGGACTTCAACAGTGTGTAAAAATCTTGTTGGTTCTGTGGGTCTTGTCTATCCAAAACTGATCTTTATTTTGTATTTTCTATTGGATTCAAGTCATGTGATTGGCTGGACCATTCTACAGCTTTATTTTCTTTCTCTGAAAGCATTTGAGAGTTTCCTTGGCTGTGTTTTGGATCATTGTCTTGCTGAAATGTTGACTCTGATTTCATCTTCATCATCCTGGTAATGCAGATATTGGACTGAAACAAGAATGCTGAAGAACTACTAGGAGATTTCAGCTGCTGTCTGGGCTTTCACTGCCTTTCTCGAGCTCCCTTTCTTCATGTGTTCAATACTTTTTACCTGCACCATTTCATTTTATTACACATAACTTAATTCGTAAACTGATTAGATTTGTTTGATATATATCTCTTTGGTTGTTACCAACATCTGGTGTAAATTTCAAGTCAACAGCCGATTTAGAAATGTGTTTTCTGAGAAAAATGGTGATGTGGTCAATACTTGTTTCCCCCACTGTACATAAATTATTTACACATTAAATGTGTAAAATTATATTAATACATTTAACATACATAATATTACATTACATACTTTGTAATAACAATGATTAAAGTAATAGTAATAATAATACAACTTTGGGATTCCACTTCACCTTAAAGAAAACCTGTTTTGTGGTTTGAGATTTATGTGCGTTCTTACATAATCTTGTGTGAAATCGATGAGATTCTGTAGGTCAATGTCGTCTCTGTATGCTCTGATGTTGTTGTTGATGAAGAACTTGAGCTGGTCTTTAATCCAGTCCTTAAAGACAAATGCCAAGACTCCCGCCGTCAACTCCAGGAAAAAAATGATTCCCAGAAAAACGGAAAACTGTGAAAGAGGACAGCAGAGTTCAGGTTACACAACTAATGATGGATAACATCATTGTGCCCTGAGGATATCCAGCGAATCAAGAATGTGTTGAATCCCCACAACAGTTTAAACTAATGTTCTCTGGCTGGGGTTTTATCCCTGCCAAAATCCCTCGGCGCATTTACAGAGAAATTTACATTTTTTAGACATGACGTAGTTCCTGTCTCAGAACAGTCACATATTTTCACAACGTTTATCTCCATTCGCACACAAAATGTCTTATATGAAGCGTAGTGAGTGATGATTTGTCACTGTGACCACAATGAATACTTCCAGGGTGACATCACAGCTGTTTCCAGATGTTTTAAGAAGCCTCTGTTACCCTATAGAGGAAGTGGGCCTCTTGTAAGGCTCTTTCGCAACACCGTTCTTGACATTCCCACAAAGCAGCAAACACAAACCACCAGAATCTGCGTGAGAGGAAGTTCACACACTTTAAAAGCCAGTCAATCCCACCTCTCAACGTAGATACTCATATCCAGCCATTCAAAAGCACACCTGCAGTCTCTGTTCACATTTGTCTGGACACTATTTAGATTAGCGTACCATTTACAGAGAAAGAAGAATTGTATTGGTATTATTTCAGGTTAGGAATCAAGGGCCAGATTTTAAAAAACAGGTAACGTTAGTACGAGATTGCGATCCCATTAAAGTATTACATACACTGCATTTTTTGGGGTAAATATGCTAATTTTACAACTCCCCTAGAGTTAAACAGTCGAGTTTTACCATTTTTAAACCTTTCAGTCAATCACTGGGAATGGCTGAATCAATTTTAGCTTAGCTTAGCAAAAATGATTGAATCGGATTAGACCATTAGTATCTCACTCAAAAATTTCAAAAAAAGAGTCTAGATCATTTTCATATTTGAAGCCTGACTCTTCTGTAGTTACATCATGTACTAAGGCAGAGAAAAATGTAAAATTTGCTAATTTCTAGGCCTGTACGGCTAGGAACTATACTTTTATTCCAGTGCAATAATCAAGGAATTTGGCTGCTGTACATGAGTTTTCATTTTCTTAGTCTTAGTAAACAGATTGTTATCAAACAAACCAAACTACTCAAACTTGGCAACATTTTGAAACTGCATTTATTGCTGTTATTATTAAATGGAATGCATATTAAATTGAGACTACACTTGACCTTAAAAGAAAACCCTTTTTATGGTTTGATTTTTATGTGCGTTATTCTTCTTCTTATTATTATTATTCAAAAGCACACCTGCAGTCTCTGTTCACAATTGTATGGACACTTTTTAGATTAGTGTACCATTTACAGAGATTACAAGAAAGAATTTTTTGGTATTATTTCTCAAACATTCAGGTTAGGAATCAAGGGCCAGATTTTAAAAAACAGGGCACGAGATTGCGATTCAATGAAAGTTAAATGCACTTCACTTTTTGGGGTAAACAGGACTTAATCCATTAACTCGATCTCCGGGAATGGCGGAAGCAATTTTAGCTTAGCTTAGCATAAATCATTGAATCGGATTAGACCATTAGCATGTCACTCAAAAATTTTAAAAAGAAAGAGTTTAGATAATTTTCCTATGTAAAGCTTGACTCCTCTGTTGTCACATCATGTACCAAGGCTGCAAAGAAAATGTTTAATTTGCTCATTTCTAGGCCTGTAAGCCTAGGAACTATACTCTCATTCCAGCGTAATAATCAAGGAACTTGGCTGCTGTAAATGAGTGTATTTCCTGGTCATATCAACCTAGAAAACTTTTGTCAAATAAACCAAACTACTCAAACTTGGCAACATTTTGAAAGTGTGCATTTATTATTATCATTATTATTAAATGGAATGCATACTAAATTGAGACTACACTTCACGTTAAAGAAAATGTTACATTAGTGTACCATTTACAGAGATTACAAGGAAAAATTGTATTGATATTATTTCTCAAACATTCAGGTTAGGAATCAAGAGCCTGATAATTAAAAACAACAGGGCACATTAGTACGAGATTGCGATCCCATTAAAGTGTTAAATACACTCCATTTTGGGGTGTAAATATGCTCATTTTACAACCCACCTAAAGTTAAACAGTAAAGTTTTACCATTTTTAAACCATTCAGTTGATCTCTGGGAATGGCTAGGCCATTTCTAGGCCTGTACGCCTAGGAACTATACTCTCATTCGGTATTATAATCAAGGAATTTGGCTGCTGAACATGAGAGTATAGTTCCTGGTCATATAAACCTAGAAAACTTTTCAGTTTTTGTTAGATTTTAGATTAATGTACCATTTACAGAAATTACAAGAAAGAATTGTATTGGTATTATTTACATTCAGGTTAGGAATCAAAAGCCAGATTTAAAAAAAACAGGGCACATTAGTATGAGATTGCAATCCAATTAAAATGTTAAATACTCTCCATTTTTGGGGTAAATAGGACTTAATTCATTCAGTCAATCTGCGGGTCTGGCGTTAAATGCACTTCACTTTTTGGGCTAAATACGCTCGTTTTACAACTCACCTACAGTTAAACAGCTGAGTTTTACCATTTTTTAATCCATTCAGTCGATCTCTGGGAATGGCGGGAGAAATTTTAGCTTAGCTTAGCATAAATGATTGAATCGGATTAGACCATTAGCATCTCACTCAAAAACATATTTTAAAAAAGTAAAAAAATATATATATTTTTAAAAAAAAAATCCTATTTAAAGCTTGACTTATCTGTAGTTGCATTGTGTACTAAGATCAACAGAAATTGAAAAGTTGCTATTTTCCAAGAAATTATATGCCTAGGAACTATTCCAGCGTAATTATTAAGGAATTTTGCTTCCGTACTTAGAGTATAATTCCTCGCCATAGCAACCTTTCATTTTCAGTTAGTCTTTGTACACGATGTAACTGCAGAAGAGACAAGCTTTAAATAGGAAAATGATCTAAACTCGTTTTTGATTTTTTTGAGTGAGACGCTAATGGTCTAATCAGATTCAATGATTTATGCTAAGCTAAGCTAAAAGGGCTCCAGCAAGGCACATAGTTTGGCTGATCGAATTTAAAAAAATGGTAAAACCCAACAGTTTAACATTGGGGGAGTTGTAAAAAGGGCCTATTTCCAAAAAGTGCAGTGTTTCTTTAATGAGAGAGGATTTTACTGACAATGTGCAAATAAAGGAACACTGATCCAGCAGCTCATTTCCATAATGTCCAATGCATTCTGCCAGGAGCAGTGCAAATTAAAACTAATGTGGCTTAGTATTCGATATGCTCGGATAACATCTTCTTTAGGTATTCCTAATGAATTAACATTGTAGTGGAGAAAACAGTTTTCTTTCTACCATGCCATAAATAGTTATGCTGTCCATTTTTGGCTGAGTCTTGTGACATAGTGTCCTGTTTTTGAACTGTTTAGATGTCTTTGCTTATATTTTTCAGTCAAACCACACTACGGTCTTGTTCACACTGCATTAATAGAGCAATCACAACAGAGTTTGAGTACACTGCAAAACACAGAAGCAGTGTTATGTATAGAATATTTCTCGTGCACAGCAGTTAAGACAAAAATAACTAGATATGCGCCAAGTGTCATGACAAGTTCAAGGCATTCATGCCAAACCACAGCTAGTAAGCACAATAAGCAGCCCTAAAACTGCACACTCATGCTTTTCATAATATAAAAGCACAACATAATATATTAGAAAACCCATTGATTTAAAAAAAAAGACATACAAACTTAAGGAGAAAGGAGTTTTCTCTCAGAGCACCAATGCACCCTGCAAAGCCGAGGACGAACATCACTCCACCGACCACAAGAAACAGCCACACCGGGTCAAAGCCGCCCAGATCTGTGATGGAGGATATGTTGGAGAGAACTCCCTGATGGAAATGACAACAGAAGAGATTAATAACTTAGCTTTACTTTGATGAAATGAAGGTTTCACTCATGAAGACGGTCTTCACTAACCTTCTCACTCCAGGCCCACAGAGCCACAGACAGGAACGCCACCCCGAGCAGCTAAAGGGTGTATAATTGTTTGACAGATAAAGACCAAATCAGCAATATTTAAAAATAACATTACAATTAACATTCATATATTGATTTAAAATTTCGTTAGACTGATTTTTAAATATATATATATATATATATATATATATATATATATATATATATATATATATATATATATATATATATATATATATATATATAAATAATTCTTTTTATGTTGGCCTCTAATACAGACAAGGCAAAAACCACCTGTCACATCCCAGCAAACAATTTTGTGTTTAATAGAAGTCTAATAGACATCTAAACAGCTTGGCTAAAACAAGGCTAAACTTGGGCTGTCAGTCAAAATCTATTAGACATCTAAGAATAGCCCAAAACTAGACTAGTAGTAAAATAGACAGACTTTAAATGTGTAGTCATTCATTTGTGTTTATTTGATGACTAGTCTAGTTTTGGCCTATTCTAAGAAGTCTATTAGATTTTCACTGACAGCCCAAATTTAGCCTTGTTCAAGCCAAGACGACTATGTTTAGACGTCTATTAGACATCTTTTTAAAACAAAAAATGCTTGCTGGGATGGGTTGCGTCTCAAAACCTAGTTAGCTGCCTGACTAGACAACATGGTTGAAATAGCTGATAGTACTTTTGACCATCAGGCTCATGTTAGAAATATTTAAACTGTATTTTTAGCAGCATGTGTGTATTTGCGATGTTTTAATAGCATTTCTGATTAGATTGCCATTATAAACTCGTCTATTACGTTAACAGTACAAAATCTGGGCAATGTAGGCTTTTTTTGTGGCTTAACATAGCCCAACAGAGCAACATATGTGTATTTGGGAGGTTTTAATAAGATTTCTGGTTAAATAATAGCATTTGAACATTTCTGGATTTGAAATTATTCAAAGATGAGGGGCATAAGATTTAAAGAACTTAAATGTAGTACGTACAATGGTACCTGGTATTTGACACATTCGACGGTGCTGTCTAGGTAGACAGCTCAGAATGTTTTCAGGCACAGCCAGTGTGTGTCAGACACCCAGAGGTTGGTTTAATGCAAATCTCAAGCCATAAAATGTAAGATTACACACACACATTTGGAAGGTTTTAATGGCATTTCTAAATCTGGGCAATGCAGGCTATTTTTTAAACATTTAAAAAAAATTTTGTGGCTTAACATAACCCTAGAGAGCAATATATGTGAGGTTTTAATAGCATTTCTGATTAGATTAAAAGCATTTGAACAGTTTTGGATCTAAAATTATTCAAAGATTAAGGACATAAGAGAAGTAAATGTTCAAAAAACATTTATAAACTTTATAAACTCGTCTGTAACGTTTAAGAGCGATTCCATGGAAATGTCAACCATGCCATAAAAAAGTTTTCACCAAAATAGCGAAACCCTTTCTAGGTTTTTTTTATGTACAGTAGGCTTGTATTTTACAGTTCTGTAAAAATACTTAAAAATATTTCTGTCAATGTTTTCAATCTGTTATATTTGATTTACCAAAGTCACAAAAGTGAATTTCACATCTGTCACATCCATAACGAAGAAATGCATACCTGTCAACATTAAAATGTGAAAATAAGGGATATGCCCACCATAATAAGAGATACCTCCACCACCACCACCCTAAAATATCCCCAAAATACTAAATATAATACTAAACAGTCTGTAATATGTTTTGTTATTATTTACAAAAGAAAAAAATAAATAGTAATTATTAGCAGGTAAAGTAATCAAATCTTATTAACATTTTCTTTACTGTATAAATTACACATTCTGATTAAAGAGCAACAAATGAATCACATTTATTCAGATTTTTTTGTTTGATTACAATAAATAACAGAGGGGTCACTTTAAAAATGCCCACATCTAATGTTGTAATGAAAGCTTTACTAACTTTTTATGCTCATTTAGGACAAAATCAATTGTGTTTGAAAAAAAAACCCACCAAGATCGACACTTTTAGATGTTGTTATTATTATTAATTATGTGTATTTGTCTGTTTAAACATGCACCCAAAACCCTGACTTTCACTCCGCTTCAAATCACGTGTACAGATTCCGCTTGGGAAAGAGCGTCTATTTATCACTATGGAGCGCGTCAGCTGACAGTCACGCACCGCTATATGACTGTTTTGAGGATTGCATAGAAGGGGCGACAGCACCTGTAATAAAAAGGAAGGGAATCCTGCCGTTTTTATTTTTTTTTTTCAAAGTGTTTTCATGCCTAAATAAAATGAAAGCACAGTACAGACTTAATGTTTATCGCCACCCTTCAGAGAAAGACTGAAAATACCTTTACAGGATGATAGCGGGACAGAACTGTAAAATATGTGAGAATGCCGGGAAGGTTGACAGGTATGCAAATGTCACATCCGTAACAAAGATTTTTCCTCATAAATGCAAAAAATGTCAAATAAAATAAAACCGATCATGTTTGTACTATAGAGAGCCAACTCTTATCTTTTTTATTACCTTTATTTCTTTTGGGTTGTGCAGTTTAATTCACAGAACTTCTACAAAGTATGTTGTATACTGTAAACTCGCTGACTTTTTTGGTCACATCTATAACGCATGTCAATTTTCCTCATTTAAAATATAAAAAAAAGTTTACAGATTAATATTCTTCTGATCCCATAACTCTGTGGGTAGTTCTTTTGGAAAATATAAACAGATATTCAATATAATGTTAACAAATACTTTCTCTGTGTATTTATATTTTAAGTTTTTATTGAAAATGTCACATCTATAATGCTAGAATTGCTCTGGAATGTTGCTATTTTTTGTGGCTTAACCCTACAGAGCAACATATGTGTATTTGGGAGGTTTTAACAAAATTTCTGGTTAGATTAAGAGCATTTCTGTAAGATGTGTATTTTAATTGTAGCATAGCATAACCCTACAAAAACAATTTGGACACAATCAAGTAACTTAAATGGAGTTCGTTCAACGGTATCTGGCGTTTAAAACGTTTGACAGTGCTGTCTAGGCAGGCAGCTCAGTATGTTTTGAGGCACAGCCAGTGTGTGTCAAACACCCAGAGGTTGGTTTAATGCAAATCTCAGGCGATAAACCGTAAGATTACACACGTACACAAACACACATTGTCGAAAACTCACCCAAAATATAATATTAAATCCAAATATAAAGTACTTGATGCAACATCCCACTTCGTGCACGTTGAAGTGTTTTCCAGACATACTTGCGTTTGATAAAAAACAGAGAAATTCCTCCCGGTGATTATTAATGATGGAGAAAAAAATCGCCCACCGACTGGAAAACTCGCTCTTTCCTTTCACACCATGTTTATGACATTTCTACAGATTGGCAGGCAACGCCACCGGGGGCTTTGCCTATTTTGCCAAAATTTGTAATTCGCTTATTCGAACAGATCAAATAATTATTGATAATAATAAATACAGCGAATAACGGGACGAGCGCTCCTCACCAAATAAAGATTCGAGTCACTTCCGGTTAAATGAATTATGTCATAACGAAGATTTTCAAAATAAAGGTTCCGCTAAAGTGACAAAGAGCCGCAGTGTTGACAATGACATAACCTATAAAATCAAGAACGATCATAATGATTGTCATGCCTTTCAGTGAAATCAAATACATATATTATGCATACTTTTATTTATCCGTATGATTTCCCATGACGCCAAATTAAGAAGTAAAACTCTTAGTTGTAGCAGTATGGCTTATTAAAAAATATATTTCTCGTAATTACATGGCATTGTAATTATGAGATTATAAGATGATCTTCAGATGTATCATGTACATTTACTACCTCCTCAATGCATAATGTGAACCGTCTCTACCCCTGTAATAACTAAGGAGTAGTTTTCAGTAGGCTACCACACCCATTTGACAAAGGCAAGTCTACAATTTTAAAATAAAAGTCCTGGGATAAAGTTGAAAAGCCAAGTTTGTGATGCCACATAACCTGTATATTACTTGTGGTCACATTTATCTAAACTGCAGATGTGTCAAAAGCACAGAAAATGACGTAATCTGTAATAAATGAGCACTTCTGGGATGCAGGGTGATTCAGATCAGTCAGATGAATACTTTTAGTCCATCTTTAAAGAATCGCTGCTATGAGAAAATGTGTGTTGTTTTTTTTTTTGATAACCAAAGCCCCAATTTATTTTGGATGTTTTTTAAAGTCCTGTCCTGAATTAAAACACTGCAGTTTGCTTTTATGCATCTGTTTTGATTTATCTTCACATCTGTAGAGATCTAAAGGTTTACATTCATATAATTATTATCAATGACCTGTTTCTAAATGGTCTATCTCTAAAAGAGGGGGGCCGCATGCCCCACATCCCCCCCTAATTGCTACACCCCTGATGCTAGGACACTTCAGATTTTTTAACCTTCTTCAACCATCAGTAACCTACTTTGATGTGGATATAATTTATATTAAATGATAGCATTCAAGGGCGATGCAGTGGTGCAGTAGGTAGTACTGTCATCTCACAGTAAGAAGGTCGCTGGTTCGAGCCTCGGCTGGGTCAGTTGGCGTTTCAGTGTGGAGTTACATGTTCTTCCTGCATTTGCGTAGGTTTCCTCTGGGTGCTCTGGTTTCCCACACAGTCCAAAGACATGCGGTATAGGTGAATTGGGTAGGCTTAATTGTCTGTGGTGTATGAGTGTGAATGAGTGTGTATGGGTGTTACCCAGAGATGGGTTGCAGCTAGAAGGGCATCCGCTGCATAGAACATGTGCTGGATAAGTTGGCGGTTCATTCCGCTGTGGCGACCCCGGATTAATAAAGGGACTAAGCCGAAAAGAAATTAATGAATGAATGATAGCATTAAAGATTTACTGATTTAAACAGATCAAAGGTTCAAAGATTTCCATTCCAGCGCAGAGACATTCAGTGAAATAGGTTAGCTTCCGGGTCTAAAACTGTGCATTGGTTAATATAGAAAGCTTATTTAGGGATTAATTAAATATCAGACAGCAGTGTGCAGTCTAGACAGGTGGTGTTTAATGTGTGTGTGTGTGTCCTTGTATAAAAGTGAAGCAGGCTGTAATAACCCCAAGGGCGGTGTAAATGCAAGGCCTTGCGACCACCACACTGTTCTGCATTAAGGTCATCCACAATCACCTCGATGAGTCAGCAAATCACAGCAGTTATCATACACATTCCAGCAAATAATCTCTAAAAATGATGATTATGTTGAGCACACCAAAGACTATCTGTCATTAAACACAATCTCACATGCAGCCTGCAGCCAATTTTTAGTACAAGTTTTGCACAGCTCACAATGCTGATGTATTCTGTAAAAGGCCTCAACAAACATATTTGTATACCGAATTTTGGAAAAGTGCATTATTTTAATATCCTACAATGTATCCAAAGCATAGCTGTGTATAAATAAATTGTGCAAAATAGTTCACATTTACTGTCTTTTAATATTATGGGGGGAATATTGATAAAATTATTAATTATACACACGTAAATATGTATTACTAGACCTTTTAAATGTTCACAGATATTTTAAAAAGGATTATTCAGCTCATATGAACATTTACACACCATTTACTCACCCTTAAATGGTTAATAATCTTTATAAGTTTCTTTTTCTGTAGAAAACAAAGGAAGATATTTCAAAGAATGTTTAAAAACTAGTAGCCATTGATATCCATAGTAGGAAAAAATATTATGGAAGTCAATGGCTATTTTCTTATTTTGTGTTCAACAGCAAAACAGGTTTGGAACAAGTGGAGGGCGAGAACGCTAAGCTACCTTTTAAAGTGTGACTAAAATGAGTTAAAACATTTAAACATTAACATTCAAACATTTGCTTATTTCCTCTGGTACTCCTGCTGAAATAATTTGCAATGCTGTTTGTTTGCAGACTTTTCACTAGGTGTGTAAATAAATTAAAATAATTAGGCATGATTCATTTTATGACTCCAAATGGTTCAAGAACTCTGTGTTCTTCAATAAAAGCATTTGTTCAGGACAAATTATAATAAAATGTCAGATTATGAGTCAAAGACGAGATGTCCCACTTTGCTGTCTGCAACACATTACATTTACAAAAGTGACTTTTGTATAAACATAGAAAGCACAAAAAAAAGAAAATGCTTTTTTATGTTCTAAGTAATTTGAGTGAAAATAATATTATCAAGATGTGTGTGAAGCAATGCTTCACTATCAATCAGTATAACAGAAATATGCTCATTGTATTTATTAACTTGAACATACACTACCTGACAAAAGTCTTGTTGTCGATCCCAGTTGTAAGTGCAACAAATAATAACTTCTAGTTGATGATCAAGTGGTAGTGGGGAGATTTTTCAGATAAATCATCTGTTAAACTGCATCTTAATCCTCACAAATACAGCAGAAGACCTATTGGAATCAGCATGGACCCAAGATTCTCACAGAAATCAGTCAAGTTTTCTGACGGAAAAGTCATGGTTTGGGGTTACATTCAGTATGTGGGTGTAAAAGAGAGCTTTGCAGAGTGGATTGCAACATCAACTGCCTGAGGTATCAAGACATTTTGCTGCCCATTACATTACAAACCACAGGAGAGGGCAAATTCTTCAGCAGGATAGCGCTTCTTCTCATACTTCAGCCTCCACACCAAAGTTCCTAAGAAGCAAAGAAGGTCAAGGTGCTCCAGGATTGGCCAGCCCAGTGACCAGACATGAACATAATTGAGCATGTCTAGGGTAAGCTAAAGGAGGAGGCACTGGAGGTGAATTCAAAGAATCTTGGTGAACTCTTGGAGTCTTGCAAGAACGCTTTCTTTGCCATTCCAGATGACTTTATTAAGAAGTTATTTGAGTCATTGCAGAGATGTATGGATGCAGTCCTCCTCATGGGAGTCATACACAATAATAATTCTTTTTCCACTGCACCATGACTTTATATTCTATACTGTACATTATTTCTGTTAAGTGACAAGACTTTTATCCAAGCAAAGTCAGACCTTACTGTCCTAATTAAATAATTAAAAATTAAGGCATGATCATATTTTATTTTGGAAAAATAAGCGTAATCTAGAGGCCTTTGCCTTTCATATGAGCCACTTCTGATACTAAATGATTAACTAGAAGTCAAGTTATTATTTGTTATTCTTAAAACTTTATTGAGGTTTTAGGATTTAGGTAGTGGACTTTTGTTAGGTAGTGTATTAAAATACATAAAAGACAGTGATCATAGTACATTTTTTATTTGAGAAACGGATAATAGTTTATGGTTCGCAATACACTGGCAGTCTATGAAGATTTAAAATCACAATTCATTCAAATGTTTGTATATTCATAAAGTCTTTTATTTATTTATTTTTAAATAGAAATATTTTACGCTGGGTGTCCTTTTAGAGGGTGTTTTTTTGTAAATCATGCTAGAAATACACGACTGTCAATATTTGTGTTCAGAACCAATAAAACACATTCTACTGGATTAGTTATTATGTTAAAACGGAATTATTACACGTTGTTTTGATGCTTGAAGTTTTTAAATGTTCGTTTGCGGATGCCCCCTTGTGGACATCGTCTCCTTTTTGTAAAGTACCGCAGATGTGGATATTTTTATACCATAAGTAACCTACACATAGTATATTTAATAAAACATAACAGTATATTAAGACAGCAGCTAACATATTAGCTTTCCATCGATGCATTCATGCAAAGCTAATTAGCCTGTTTTCATTTATAGTTATAGCAAGTCATTGTGAATCTTTTTTTTTTAATGACGATTCTAATATCAGTTCAGATCAAATGCGTAGCTGCTCAGTTTCACAACAAATGTTTGTCCGGAATCTAGCAGATTTTAGTATTGGGATTTGAACTGTAACGGTAATCTGCCAGGTTAATTAAGGGGACGTCAAAATATTTCATATACATGTCATTTTCATACACAGTGCTTTTTTTACAGGTTTGGTCGGTGTTGTAAAAAATGATGTTGAAGCTCGGGGCTGTGGGGTTTGATTCTGGTTGTAAGATGATCCCTCCTCCTCCAGAGCTGACGGTGTAAGCGAGAGCTCGAGACAGGAAGGACTGCTGAGCACTGAATGCTAACAAGGGGGAGAGAGAGTACATGTCCACGGCGAGCGGAAAGGTGGGGGGTTCAACAGCGAGATATGGAGAAATACAATTAACCTGCAATGTGCCAACGCCAAACTCACGCCGATCATAACCATCCTCACCACCGATCATCATCACCATCATCATCCTCACCCTCATCACCACCACCAGCGGCAACGGCGCGTCCGACCTCGTCTTTTTTCTCCTAAGAAGTGAAATGTATCGGGACTGCATGGGATCTTTCTTCTGACAATGGAGATTGAGAATATCGTGGCCAACACCGTGCTGCTGAAGGCGAGGGAAGGTAAGAGATGGCGCAATCGCTTATCCTAAATCGAGCCCGCGTTATTAACTTTATCGCGTCTTATTGGCTCTATCTACATTCGCCACATCTGTATACAGTCTTGAAGGCGCTTTCGGGAGTCCTCCCTCTTGAATAGCATCTCATTTAGTATGCTAGTACGCACTTCCCAGGCTCTGTCTCCTCTGTCGGATGCCTAATGGAGGTTACTGTGTTTTTTCCCGTGGATTCGTAACGCAGGGACCGCAGTGAACACCCATCCCCGTCTCTTCACCTGGGAGGGAGGTTGAACTGCAGTTGTAGGCCGCAAGGTTGCCCCTCTATCTGCGCACAAAGGAGTACACTATGATACGAGTGAGGTCGGCTTGCTCCTTGCCTGGACCACAATCTTATCTCTAATAATTTGGCTATTATTGGACGACCTGTTTCAGATTGGTGAAGCGCGGCATCGAGTGGTCAAATGTGTTGTTTTTGTGTGTGTAATCACCGCCGAATTGAATATTTTACGGTTGCCCATGGCAACGTACCCTCGCTACTTTTATGTTTCGCGAATCGCTCCGCGTTTTCGATCTTTCGCGTCGACGCAAGTTCGTCGTCGAAATGTTCTTGAACGCTAACTGCAAAACATTTTTTAGTTTAATACATTTGATATTAAGTTTTGTACCCAATATATCCTAACTAGAGTTTCGGATTAAAATGAAAACTTGAGTCTGGTCACTTATACAGAACTTATCCAATCATTTACATTTAATAGTATGCTTTTATTTAGCACTGTGTTCATCTAAGATTTTAACTAAAATTAAGCATTACGTACAAATGGAAAAACGTGGTCTGACTAAATTAGAAGAGATCGGAATATAAATTAATTTCAACGAAAATGATTTATACAGAAATTAAATATGTTGCTGTAGCGAATAACTCACAAATGTGGTCTATCAATATCAGATGGCATTTTGTACAATATGTAGAACTTTAAATTAACTTCACTTTAAACAAATTTTGATCCCGTCATAGGGACAAAAGTAACATATGGGAAACGTAACACAACAATATATGCTAGATTTACCGGCTTACTTTATTAAAAATACCTGACTATGACTTGTTAACATGTTAACCACAAACATTTTTTGTACTTTGCAAAAACTGTTAAATAACTTTTTGATTTAAATTTTTTGATTTTAAATTTGTTTTTGCTTTTATGTTTTGCGAATCGCTTCGCATCGATCTTTCGCATTAACGCAAGTATGGCGTCAAAATGTTCTTGACAAACACTAACTGCTAAACATTGCTTTTAGTTTAATACATTTTATATAACCAGGACTTATCCTATCATTTACATTTAACAGTTCAACATTCTTTAACTAAAAGTAAGCATTACGTACAAATGAAAAACTGCGTTAGGGCTGTTACAATTACATTAGCGGAGAGCAGTAACAATATTTCATAAAAACCTAATTTTCAAAGGAAATGTTTTATATAGAAATATGTTTTTGCTGTAGTAACAAACTCACAAAGTTTGATCTATCAAAATCAGGCAGTATTTTGTACAAAATGAAGAACAACTTCAAATTATCTTCACCTTAAACAAGTTTTGATCCCGTCAATAGGGACAAAAATAAGACATGGGTGGGTCAAAAGTAACTCAACAATATATGCTAGATTTACTTACTTTATTAAATATACCTGACTATGATTTGTTAGCATGTTAACCGCAAATATTTTGGGTTTTGTGTGTGTATAATCACTGCCAAACTGAATATTTTACAGTTGCCCATGGCAACGCACTCTCGCTAATTCTATGTTCCGCGAATCACTCTGCGTACTCGAACTTTCGTGTCGATTCAAGTTTGGCCGTCGAAATGTTCTTGACGAGTGCTAATTGAAAAGTCTGCATTGAGTCTGGTGACTTATGCAGGACTTATTCAATCATTTACATTTAACAGATGCTTTTATTTGGCACTGTGTTCACCTAAGATCAACGCTCTTTAACTAAAATTAAACTTTGTATACAAATGAAAAACTACATTAGAGCTACATTAGGGGAAAGTAGTTACAATATTTCATAAACACCGTATTTTCAAAGGAAATGTTTTATACTGAAATATGTTTTTGCTGTAACTCACAAGTTTGGTCTATCAATATCAGGTGAGATTTTGTACAAAATGTAGAACAACTTCAAATTAACTTTACCTTAAACAAATTTTGATCCAGTCAGTACAAAAGTAACATATGGGTGGGTCAAAAATAACACGTTAACTGCAAACATGATTTGTACTTTATCTAATAAATAACTTTTTTATTTTAAATTTCAGCTCCGTCAAATGTTTCAAAAGTAACCCAACAGTACAGAGTTGAATTATTTTTAATTATTTTTTATTTAATATAGGCTATTTGCAGTAATTTATAAAACATCTAAATGGAAACACAAATGAGGAAGTGGAAGATACTGTATGGCAATTAGTGACAAAAATAACTTACTTTTGTCCTGACAGGAACTCATGCGGTTTATACCTGATTTTCAGACAATGCGAACTTAAGAACGTTTTATAGCAATAACCTGTAGATTGATCATTACTGTGGCACATGAAAAGAGAAAAACATGTAATAAGGACAAATTTAGGGCTACAGTGATTTACTTTCTGCATTTGAAAACTGCTATCCTCACCTAACCGCAGGAGACAAGGGCTGCATGCAGAATGTGCTGTTAAAACTTGGAAATCAAATGTTGTCAGGGCTTTGAGAAAATGTCTTTGTTACTTTCGCCTCGGGTAACTTTCGTCCCGCTCCTCTAACAATGCTTTAAGCGTAGTATTTTATGGTTAATCAAATGGAAATCAACGAGCCAACAGAAGTCTCTTTGAGGTTATCACTAGGGAAGGCAAAGTTTAATGGACCATTGATTAATTTTTGATAATCCTTTAAATCATTACTCCTTATTAATGGTTGGTTAAGCAAAGATGTGGAGAAGGTGAACGGGCATCAATTCACCATCCATGATGTGTCAAGTTGCATTATGGAGAAAATTTTATCAGATAGTTTAAATTTATCTGGAATAGATTAGCATATGATTTAACTTAGCTGATACATTTAGCTAATGAACATGACTTTTTATCCATGTTTATCCAACTAAATGAGCTAATAATTGGCGTAAGCATTTTCACGTCAAGGCCATTCATGAATAAACATTGGCTTTTTCACTTTCACCATGTTTACCTGATATATGCACAATATCCTATGAACATTTGGGAAGCAAATACCACACTTGCGTATGTACCAGTTGTCAGTGTGTGTCTGGGGCGGCAATGTATTTTGAGTGTCTGGTTACACAATTTAGACAAATATCATGCGCAAATGAAGGTCTGTTGTAAACATAAGTTGACAATATTTACACACATTTTGAATCAGTTATGGTTTGTTTTTTTTCAGAAAGAATGTTTCTAATAAGTTACTACATAAGTAAGGTTTGGTGTGTGAGCATGTGCAGTCTGTGTTGCATAACAAACATCTAAGAATCATTGAGCTGTGTTCATCACAGACCTTCTTTTACTCATGAATTGAAAACCTCCATTGTAGAAACACATAGGGAAATCTTGTGGGTACCAAATGCAAATTAGCCAGATTAGGGTTTCGATGTTAGGACTGCAGTTCTCAGATGTAATGTACATCTGTGTATTAACAAGCCAAAAAAAGTGGGGATTTGGTTCTACGTGTTGTTTGAGATTTGAAATTTGAAGGTCAAAAAAGTAATAGAGAAATATGAATGACTAATTCATAATATAATCTATTACGTGTTTACAATGCAGATACAATACAATACAATACAATGTGAGTTTTCCTTTCATGCTGCTCTACAATCTAAAATGTCTACTTTTAAAGCAATAGTTTTCAACTGTGGAGCCAGAGGCCTGTGCAAACCTCTAAGGGGACTGCAAGATTAAAATAATCTGACTTAATCATTGAAGTTAACATGTAAACTGATTTCTGAGTCATTTAAATGTGTCCACAGAATGTGGTTTTTGTTGAAATCACAGTTCACTAAAGAGTTCACAGACACTTAAAGGCTGATTTACTGTGCGTTCACAAAGAAAGTGGCGAGAGCGTCAAAGTAACCGGAAGTCATTCATTTTTAATGGAAGGAGCGGTGCGGTGCATCTTCGCCGATGAGGGCGTCGAGGAGAGTTGAAATCAAGTCAACTTTATGGTAATGAGCTATGATATGGTTCAGCGGCAAGCAATCGGAATGTAGAAGTCCACCCCTTGAGAGGATTCCAGAGAACACAGTCCTGTAAACTTTGATTCCGACCACAGTTGTTCCCAAGGGTTTGATTGTTGCAGTCGCCGGATTTATAATGTTTTCTTACAGGGACGTACATTTCAAAAAAGTAACTGGCGAGTTATTGATGTGCATTAATGTTAATTAATGTATATATATATATATATATATATATATATATATATATATATATATATATATATATATATATATATATATATATATATATAGTTTTTTTATGCTAACTATAACGACTTCAGAATATGTCAGACAAATGGACACATATTGGATAGGTGGAGCAAAGCCATACCACACACAACAACTTGATCTTCCATAGTTACATGAATTTGATAAAAAGCGTGCAACATTTTCACAATGTAATGTACGTGATTTGCTGATATGCTGCAATGGCCCCTTTAAATACAAGATCAATGTAGCGAACTTTGATGGTCTTGCTGCGTTCCGTGTGAACGCACAGTTATACTTCTGCGTCAAGTGCACGCGTATGCTCTGGCGTAGCCTTCGCGTAGTCGCATAGCCCTTGCCGAGGCTGACCCGCACCTTTCAAAAAATTTATCTACACAAGCTCTGTGATTGGTCGGCTTGGTAGCTGTGACCATTGTGGGCGGGACCGAGAGCCATGCGAACCCGTAGGAGTGTCAAGTCCCTTGAATAGCTCCAGATGGAAACTTAAGTTTTGTGTTTACCTTGTGATTATTGTTGTTGCACGTCCACTGGTTCCCGCCTCTGAATGAGTGAGTTTTAGCTACTTGTAATTTAAGGTAGCTTTCAGAAAAAACAAAATCCCCATGAAGACACTCGACACCGAGGAACATAAAAACCTACTGCCAGCTAGCGCTTTGGAAGGGTTATTGCAGAGCAACACAAACAACACGCAAAACTATAAATGTACGGCTACGTGCAAGGCATGCGGCGTGGGTCACACCTATCACTCGACGCAGAAGTATAAATCAGCCCTTATTCTGCAGTGACGTTTCATTCTGATTAATTATTTTAATCAATTGACATGCCTCGTTTCCGTTACCATAAAAGTTGCAAAACAGTTTTATTTGTATTACTACACTCAAGCCAAAACAACTCAATTCTTTAGTTTTTTTTGGGACAGCTTAATTGTTTTATGTTCAATTCACAAAAAACTAATATGTTAATTTAATCCTTTATGTTGTCCTAACACAAATCGATTGTGTGGAACCCAGCATTTTTTAAAGTGTACACTGTAAAAAGTTCTGGGTTCCACACAATTCCTTCATGTTGTCCCAACACAAATGGATTTAGTTAACATTGTTTCTACAAAAATAAATGGACTGAACATAAATGTTCAACAATGAAGTTGACACATAAAAAAACTCAAGAATTGTGTTGTTTCACTCACTTTAAATAAGTAGTTTGAACAAGCAGCAAAACAATTTTTTTGAGTGTATCAGAAATATCCAAGTAAATATCTTAGCTTATATGTGGAGGGAGTTTTACATTTGTTCTTGGACATTTGAGGTAAAAAGACAGCTCTTTTTAAAAGCTTTTTTTGTTCACAGTTGCGTCAGTAGCTGTTTCTTTTCTTTGAGGGTGTTGATTAGATGTTCTTCACTACATGTTTTGTTAGAGAAAGTAACAGGTCGTGCACAGTTTTCTCAAGTGGGCCTTGGATTTTGTCCACAACAGGGCCATGCAAAGTTGTTTCATTAATTGATTTAGGCATTTGCTTTCAGTATAGATGAATTTTATAGAATTTATTGATTATAAATTTAGAATATATATGCAAATATCCTGTGTGTGTTCTTTGTTTTTAAACACATCATGCTATAATTATAGGCAATTATACAGATAGTTCACCTAAAATAGATATTCTGTCATTGTTTATCCTCCCGCTTGTTCCAAACCTGTTTGATTTTTTACTTCTGCTATTTTGGAGAATGTTAGAAAGCACTAGCCAATATTAATTTTATCTCTACTCTACCTTTAATCTGAACTGGTAAGCACTGCATGCACTGTTTCATTATTAAAAAGCAAAATGCTCTTTAAAACGGTTGTAAGTGGAGTACAACAGGACATGCCAGCTTTCCAGAAGTATTTCATGTCAACTTCCCAAGAGCATTTTAGTGGAATGCTGAAACAGCATAATCCTTGTGTTTCTTCGAAGGTGTGCGTTTGTGTCGGCTAATGAGGAAATAGTTGGATTTATTGCACATCCGTAAGCAAATTAATCCCTTGTGAAAATGTTTTATCTGATGCGCTCGGCCAGTCATCTTGCTCATCTTCCTGTTTATCTTGTTGTCTCTTTATGTAAATACTGAAAATGTGTTTGGCTAGCTTTACATTTACTGTTCCAAAAAACTTCTAATAGCCTTACACAGACACATTTGTTTCACTCATGGCATGAAGTCTTGCCCAAGATGTTTATTTTCGTCTGATTCCTTTGTCTCACTTCAGTGGTTGCTAATAGCTGCCCTTGTAGATCTGAGAGTAGATTGGACAGATGTGTAGTGAGTGTT
Source organism: Danio aesculapii (assembly GCF_903798145.1). NCBI lineage: Eukaryota > Metazoa > Chordata > Actinopteri > Cypriniformes > Danionidae > Danio > Danio aesculapii. Next base: position 49,239,268 of record NC_079435.1, read on the forward strand.
TGACCGGTCAAACAGCTCGTTTGGTTGTGTTTGTGTGTCCGTGTTTTAGTGTTGTGGGAGTGTTATGTAGTCTCAAACGCAGGAATCAAGAGTTTTATCAAAGGAATAGTTCATCCAAAGATGAATATTCTGTCATCAGTTACTCACTTTCCACTTGTTTCAAACAAGTTTGAGATTATTTCGTCTGTTTAACCCTAAATTTAGGTATTTTGAAGAATGTTTTCTTTTTCTACTTTGGGTGTCAGTAGCTGTTTCCATCTACCTTTTAATGCGCATTTTGTATATGCGCATAAAAAATGGTTGATGGAAATGTTAAGATGCACATAAATGTTGAAAATGCGCATAAAAAACAAATGCGCATAACTGAGCAGCATAAACTTTTTATTCGATAAGAAAAAATGCCCATAAACAATGATAGAAACACTTTTACCGAACAAATTCCAGTATGTGCATTAAAATGTGATCATGTGATTTTGTTACAAGACATCATGTGATGATAAAAATGAGTGTAAATGGATAAACCAGCAGGCTGAGCTCACTGTATAACATCTGAAATGTTGTTGTGGTCATTCTAAAACACCTTAACCATTTCAGTATTAGTGTTATTATATTACCTCCAAAATCAAAAGCGTCTGCGTGTCAAGATTGCCTTCTGAGTTGCAAGTCATTTATTAAATAAAGAAAAGATTCACGCAGTTTCTTTCATTCATCTCATTCTGTTTTTACTGTTGATATTTGGCGCCAATAAATCAGGAAGTGACGATTTTGTTTGATTTGACTTGTTAGATGGAAACACTGCTTTTTTTGCACGTCTTTTATGCAATATTTTAGTTTTGCGCATAAGGTTAATTCGCATTTTTCAATGGAAACATAGCTAATGTCTACCAGTTACCAACATTCTTCAAAATGTATACAGAAAAAAGAAACTTGCAAAGGTTTGCAATAGGCCTGTCATGATAAGGAATTTCTGTTGTGTGATATATTGTCACAGAAATTGTAGCAATAAGCAATATTATTGTCATTTTGAGTTCATTTTATGCCTCTGATTATATAACGATTGTATAACAGCATAATAATGCAAATAGCCATGAACAATTTAAAATACTTAGCATTCTTAAGGTTATTTAGATTCTATAACTCGATGTTATAAAGGTAAATGCCCTATTATATATACTATTATATGTCCTATAGGTATGTCAAAATATATAGACTTTGACACCAGTGAGGTAGAATGTAAATGTCATTGTAAAACTTTTTTGTGAATTTGCAGTGTGTATTAAAAGTTTTACAAGTAAATCGATTATGAGAAAATTAGGCCGTTAAAAGTAATTAAAAAGTCTTAATTGAGTTTTTACGAGGTCTTAAATGTTGTTCAAGCATTGTCTAAAGTATTTGACTCCAAAAAAGCATAAATATATTTATTTTGCTCCTAATATTAACAATGGCGTGCTCGAACAATGCAATTGGTTCGGGCCGGGGCGTGTCTGGCCAGGTTCCTCCGTGCAGGTGATGTCACAAAATTTGCAACAATCACGGGAAGCTGATGTGATGCTCTCCACATGTAGCAAAACCATAGAGTGAAACAGATGGCAAAATGGGAAAATGTAAGTTAGCGTACTCATGTTTGGAGAAAGACGAGTTTAAACAGTGGCTGAAGTCTGTCACTGAAAACAACTGCGTAATTTATTATTTCAAGCTTTGTTTTTTCCGAGCTTATCAGAGTTCTGTTAATGGTTGTGCTCCATTGATTTATTTAACCACAACTGTTTATTAACAAGTGTTTATTAAGTTAAAGGTTTGATAGTGATTAGAACTTGAAGTGGCAATGAGGTCTTAAAATATTCTGAGATGGTCTTTAAAAAGTCTTACAAAGGTATTGAAATTACCTTAAGGATTCCTGCATATACCCTGATTTGTAAATATATATTGCAATTGTAAAAAATTATTAAGGTCATCTCCAATTATTGTACGATAAGTCGATATATTAATTATTGTAACAGGCCTAGTTTGGAACCACTTGAGGCTGAGTAAATAGTGAGTAGATTTTCATTTTGGGTGAGTGAACGCAGTAAATCAACATGCGTCCATAGTTTACTTGATAGTATGCTTTCACACATCAGATGTTTGACACATGCACACTAGAAAGTAGGGTGGGGTCTCTTTTGTTTTTGTTCATAATACTTATCCAAATCAATACTTTAAAAGCAGTACCAGTCTGGAACCATTAGCAACTTATATCAGAATCTATGTCGTTATTGTTCAATATGGAAAATAGTTATCGATATTGTTTTTTTGCCATATGGCCCAGCCCTAATTTGAGTATTTGTAATCTGTTACTTTGCACCACTGGACACCGATGAGGTAGAACGTAAATGTCAAAGTGTAAAGTGGCTTTAGCGTAAGTTGGGAATTTGTAAATATATATTGCATTGGTAAAAATTATTGAGGTCATCTCTAAGTATTACATGATAAATCGATATATTGATTATTGTGACCTAGTTTGGAACCACTTGAGGGTGAGGAAATAGTGAGTACATTTTCAGTTTTGGGTGGGTGACCGCAGTTAAATCAACATGATTGCATAGTTTACTCCATTTGATAGTGTGCTTTCACACATCAGATGTTTGACACATGCACACTAGAAAGTAGGGTGGGGTGTCTTGTTTTTGGTCATGATACTTATGCAAATCAATTCTTTAAAAGCAGTTCAGATGCCTAAGAAGTGCCTGAACCAATACTTTTGAAAAAGACATACAAAATGGTGTTGAATAACAATTCAAGAAGTGCTTTTTTTCAATGAAAAAAACTATTAATACATCTATTGTCGCTCATCAAGGGTAAAATAACCTGCCTTTATGTATTTAATTATTTTATATCAGGGGTGCCCAAACATTTTTCTATGAATGGCCAAAAACCAACCTTGATTGAGGCTAGTGGACCAAAGGTAAATATAGTTGCCATGGGTAATTTCCTAATTTATTTAATAATATTTGAAAATAACTAGAAAACATTGCATTATATGAACTAATGCAGCATAATTCTTTAACATTTAATAATGAACCTATTACAGAAAATACAAACACAATCTCATTTACAACAGAATTAAGTTACACTAGTTTTTGCATTGATTTTCTCACCGATGTCTTCTCCATAGTTCTCTAACTGTCGAGTGACATCGTTTACATTTTTAAAAATCAGATTCATTTACAACTTTAAATTAAAACATTTCATTTCAGCTGGCTTTTTTGTAGCTCAGCAATAAAACAAACAAAATAGGTTACGTCACATTAGAAATGACGATTTCTTTTAAAGGCATTCGCCTCGACCTTTTCTATCCTTCTCACTGTTTTCTCAGACTGAATGGTGGGCCAAATCAAAGGTTACAATGGGCCAACAATTTATTCCATCTGGTGCATGTCTGGATGGATTGTGTTGTTGTTTTTTGTTGTCTTTGAATTTATTAATTTGTTTATTCTGTAATTTAGTCTGTATAAAAATTATTACAGATTGTATAAAAGTTTTATTGGTTTTGTGCTTATAAAAACTATATATATATATATATTTATATATTTATACAATATATAAAAAATTTAAGTATATATAAGCATAAAAGTATAATGCTGTTCACACCAGTCCAGGAAGAAGCATCAAGCGCGAGTGATTTACATGTTAAGTCAATGCAAAGACATGAATAGACATCCTGCAGCGCGATACGTACAAATGAATCGACGTAAGTTTTGTGCGATTGATGCGCTTAATGCGAGTATTGGACATTTTGCGCAAATCGCTCGAGTTGAAAAATCTGAACTTCTGCGCACATTAGCGCCACATTAATCAATAAGGAGCTTTCTGTTGTAGGGGAGTGGTTATGATGTAGCGCCTTTTGTTGGTGTCCCCCGGACAACAGTTCATCAAACTGGGCTTGGCTCAGTCGGAAGCACAGCTGAAAGCTTCCATCATCCAAGTATAGTTTCGGGAGGAGTGGATGAACTCACAGAGCTGGGTGCACCTTTGTAAGGATCTAGTGGAGGGCTCCAAATGAGTTTTTTTAGTCTTCCAAAAGCAGATAAACACAGCTATTGTCTCAATAAAATCTAGAGTCACCGGGCAAACCGAAGCCCTGCTCATGACGCGAATCCACGTCTGTTGTGAAGTGAATTTGATGCGAGAATGAAGTGGATTTGACGCGCAAATGAAGCGAGTAAACTCAAAATGTTCATGCGTCTATTTATGAGCAAATAGTGTGATTTATCCGCACGTACCGCATCTGGTGTGAACACAGCATGAATAGCCACAAAATACATCAAATTGACAATAAAACCGTTACGATGTAGACGCCAACAAAAGACTTGCAGATCCAAATGCAGTTTATTAAAGGCGAAGTCATACAGGCAATGGTCCAAAAACAGTATTACAAGTGTAATCCAATAAACGAAGTCAAAAAACACAGGCAAGATGTCAGGCTAGGCAGCAACAAATCAAAACAGGGAACAAGGCAAGAATCAAAACACAAGAAAAAAAAACAAAGAAAACACTCAGTAATGAGAAACAAGACTCAGCTATGTGTGAGTGAAAGTGACTTGTTTATATAGTCCTTGTAATCAGTGGAAATGAGCAGCAGCTGTGTCCGTGTGTAAATGTCCAGATTATTGTCAGCTGTTGCAGGAGTTAATGGGCACAAAGAGTTCTGGGAGTTGTAGTTTGGTGGAATGTAATCTCCAACAGCGAAAACACCACTGGCGATTACAACAGACTACAGGAAGTAATCCCTAGGTGGGATAACACCGTTGGCGATCACAATGAATCAAAACGAGGAATAGGCAAAAATCAAAACATGGGAGAGACAAACAACGAAAATGTTTGTAATGAGAAACAAGACTCAGCAATGTGTGAGTAAAAGTGACGTGTATAAATAGTTCTTGTAATCAGAGGAAATGAGCAGCAGCCGTGTCTTTGTGTGAATGTCCTGATTATTCTCAGCTGTTGCAGGAGTTGATGGGCGCAAAGCGTTCTGGGAGCTGTAGTTCGGTAGAATGTAATCTCCAACAGCAAAATCTGTTATTGCTTAAATTTGAAGTTAATTTGTAGCATATCAAGATTACTTATTTATTTAGTGTTACAATATTGTAGTCGGGTGAGGTAGATCACAACAAAAACGCAATCTGCCTTACCCGACTACAATATTGTAACACTAAATAAATAAGTTTATTATGCTACAAATCAACTTCAAATTTAAGCAATTCTTTTGCAGAAAGTTTACCATATTTGCCTGCTATTGCACATTCTGATCGTGAGATTATTTAAAACAACGGAGTACATTTTCACAGAATAGTCCGAATGTAATAGCCTTACGTTGTACTGAAGTCTAATGACAAACCCTTTGCACTTATTTAAAGTACAGTAGCTGATATCTCTATTATTCCCTTCACACATGCACGTGTCAACTCATCATGTCTGTGATTACAAAAGACATTTCCGCCATCCTAAACCAGGTGCTAGTTCAGAGCTAGTGCTATTGCTGGATCGGAGTTGGTTCAGCTGGTGAGCCTTCTAAGAAACGGTTTGCTTTTCCATGGGTTAGAGAGCTGCAACAGAGCCAGGTCTAACGTCATTGAATACGTCTCATCTTTCCCAGCAACTCAAGCACCAAATTCAAACACCCCAGCGCTGCTCAATAAGTCGAAATTATCTAAATATTGCAAATGTGCAGATGGCGATATACAGTTTGTATGGTTGTTGAAATATGACATATAAATGAATCAGTAAAGGTCTTTGCTCACTGAAATCTGCAATTTTTATATGTGTTTGCGGATCATTCGCAAAACAATTCAGAGTTAATTCAAGCAGTGATGCTTTTGTGTTCCTCTCTTCCTTAAAAAAGAGGAAATATTGTGTCCGTCCACTCCATTGCACGGAGAGAAAGGAGAGTTCACCCCTTATCAAAGAGCTGCGCTGGATTATTCTCAAATGTAAAGTTTATTTCAGGAAATGAGTGACATTTCGATACACTGCTTATGATACTGTGGCCGCATAACACACGTTTTCATAAACTAATTAATCCTGAACAGAGACTGGCAGTAGCTACGTCAAAGGTATGGACACACACAGACACATCCGGTGGGGATTGACGTAAAGATGTGTCTACTCACTGTACACTCTGCATTGAAAAAAAAAATATTCATTGGATTTGCTAAATTGTTTTTAAGGTAAGTGGTTGCAAAAAAATTTATTTGGGCTGAATTTAAACAAACAAATTAAGTTAAACATTACTAAATTTAATTTGTATGTTTAAATTCAACCTGTTTAAATTGTTTGCAGCCACTTACCTTAAAAAAATTGTAAATCCAATGAATCATCATATTTATATTGATTATAATGTTATGTTCTATTAAATAATTTTGTCAATAATCAATTATTTTACCGGTTGCTGTAAAATATGGCCTTTAAGAAGATGTCTTCATGTATGTCTTTTTTTGTTGTCTTTTTTTTGGCATAAAATGTATATTATTCTTTTTTATAACATACCCATTTAATAAGTAGACAGTATGAGTATCATTGACTATGTTTCTGAATCTGAATAAGACAGTAATATGATTGAGGTGTTTATATGAGTTGCTTTTTGAATGTTTCTTACAGTATTATAGCTTATAGCATATAATTCGAACGTCATTGCGCCAGCACGCTATCCACATTTTCTCCAGAGTTTCATGTAATTTTGCAATTTTCATTTTTAGTTTGTCAACTTTAACTGCAGTTTGGCACTTTCACTTTCATTCAGGACAATTTCAAGCATGCTCCCCGTGACAAACAAGATATTGGATGCGAGTATGAACTGCTGGAAGAGTGTTGTTTTAATGGAATTTGATACCGCACGCCTAATGGGAAAAAAACCTCCGCATTTCACGATGCAGGTGTCTTTGGTCCTTCTCTGACTCGGTAGGTGCAGAGAATAGTGTCAAACAGCCGTGTGTGTAGACTATCCTGTCGCAAAATGCGGCGAAAATCCTACACAACGGTATAATAGTTTGATTAAGGTGTTTACGTATCTGCACTTCAATAATGCGACTTAAATCGACACACTCCACGTCATAATTTGATTTTTGTTTAGTTCGTTTATGACCTTAATCGGATTAAATTAATCAAAAATCCCTGTTTACATGGTAGACTCTTAATCAGAGCTTTGTCTTAATCGCATTAAAATCGGATTATTGGTGTCCATGTATACGTACTCATTGTTAAAATGTTTCATGCGTAAAATATTCATGCATACATGCAGAAACCTCAAGCATGTGCATTCGGTTTAAGCAGCAATTACTACACAGAGCCGTAGTTCACTGATAAGATACGCAAAATCAGTTTTAAAATAGAATTCGATTTAATGGGTAGATAATGACGTCGAGGCGGCATGGTGGTGCAGTGGGTAGCACAGCAAGAAGGTCGCTGCTTGAATCGCTGGATCAGTTGGCATTTCTGTGTGGAGTTTGCATGTTCTCCCTGTGTTCAGGTGGGTTTCCTCCGGGTGCTCCGGTTTTCCCCCACAAGTCCAAAGACATGCGGTATAGGTGAATTGGGTAAGCTGAATTGTTCGGAGTGTATGTGTGTGAATGAGAGTGTATGGGTGTTTCCCAGTGATGGGTTGCAGCTGGAAGGGCATCCACTAAGTAAAACATGTGCTTTATAAGTTGGCGGTTCATTCCGCTGCGGCGACACCTGATTATTGAACAGACTAAGCCGAAAGTCAAATGAATGAATGGATGAATGTTTACATTGTCTAAATAGTTGAAAATATCAGCAACATCAGTACAACACTATGGAGGGCCATTAGGGTCAAATTGAAATGTGTGAAATGTAACTGTGATGCACAGTTTGACATGTCATCCAATAAACAGCTGGGTTTGAAACTTTATTTGCATATGTGATGTTATCATATAGTGAGATATATACACAAGCACAAACAAAATATAGTAATATATCAATATATCATAATATATATATATATATATATATATATATATATATATATATATATATATATATATATATATATATATATATATATATATATATATATATATATATACATATTTCGATTAATCAAAGATGATATTCATGCACATTTTGTCATTAAAGCCAGTTGTAGTAAACATCCAGCATGTGTATTAACATAAAGCAGAAATGACTACGCAGAGCTGTAGTTCACTGATAAGCAACACAAAATCGGTTTTAAAATAAATTTCAATTTAATGGGTGGATAATGACATTGACATAATCATTGTGCGCTAATGACAGCTGTTTGTATAGTAACTTAATGAACTACGGCTCTGTGTTGTAAATGGTGCACATCAAAATACCACATATGATAACATGGTTTTACTCCAAACACACCTCATAAATTCACTTGAGTGTTTGAAATAAATCCCTCTGTCAGATGATTCCATAGAAGTGTTTGTTAGTCATGCTAAACTAATAAACCAATAAAATCTTCCTTTTATTCAGCAAAAACTGTGGAGATTTCCTGGGTTTCTTCATGGGTGTTTGGAGTTTTCACAATAGCGCCCTCTAGCTTTCGGAGGCTCCCGTGAAAAGATAAATGAGTCACAGCTTTGCTCAATCGCGTTTTCGAATTATTATTAATTTATTTATTTTTATTTATTTTATATTTTGTTTTTATATTTTATTAATTTTATTGTTATTATTATTATTATTATTCATATATATTATATATACATATATGTATATATGCAAAAGTTATATTTTTTGATCGCCTTCTAACAATTGCTTTCACAACACAGCCTCAAACTCTGCATGCCTGTATTAATTTTAAATGTACTGTACTACTCGGCCGCTAGAAAAGTATGTTCTATACAGTATGAATGTGAGAAGTATGACTGGAACTCGGACGTACTACATCCGCCATTTTGTCATGATCACGTGACCTACCTGCGTCAGTTGCGTCGCTTCACTCCCATTCATAAATTCTGTCATGGTGCATCATGGGATAGCGTAGTGTGCTTCGAATAGGTACTTCAGAATCTCGCCGGAAGTAGTAGGTCATCCGGGTACTTCTCGCAAACTGATTTTCAAATTCTATGAATTCTGTCATGTTAAGCTCACATACTGTTTTAGTACGGAAGTTACGATTGTGGACGCAGCCTCTGTGTCTGTGTTGACAGTGAAATTTCGTGTGTTTTGTTTGAAGAGTTTTGGCCTTGATTGCCTTCCATATAGTCCACACTTACACTGCTATGACAAAATCCCGACTCACTTAAACACTGAAGTATACTTTACGCTCAAGACCCAGACTAATCAACCTAAAAGTTTTTGACCTCCCCAAGGGTAATTTCAGGGGCCAGCAGCTCTCAGTTTATGTGTGTATTTTTTTCTGGAGCATGACTTTAAAGGCTGTCTGTAATGTTGCTGGAATTTGCAGTCACTTATATTACACTAAATCCTGGAGTAGGGAGTCTTTTCATTCCTGGGTTTTAAGGAATTTTTTCTCGAAAATGAACAACACTTTATTATTATTATTATTTTTTTTTATAAATGTATTATAATTTTTTTTTATTATTATTATTACTATTGGTCTCAAGAAGGCAAACTTTTGATGATCTTGTATGCAATTTGAATGTTTTGCATTAAACAATATGACTTCCTGATTATTTCAAATGATCTTTCAGGTTTGTTTTACCCGCTGCATTTAGCATAGCATTGACTACCAGATGTGTGTAACAAGGTTTGAAGTAGATCAGAGAAAATAACTGAAAGAGAGTGGAGACTGAAAGAAGAATTTTTTCGAGGGGGAAAAAAAATCTTTTATAGTCAACTGACCTGTATGGTGTTTTATGCTGTCCATATGTTTCTTTTTTCTCTCTCCTTTTCCTGTCAGATCTTGTACATCTGTTTTAAATTGTGCCAGTGTTATGGGGGATCATTGTATTATAAGGGCTTATTTATTTAATGTTTAAACATTTTTTATCTTATGACTGTAATTTGATCCATTTTTAATGTTTTCCTGTTTACTGATTGGTCAGTAAATTAATAGGTAATACAGGCCCGTAGCCAGCCTGGTGAAACGAGTGGTTCTTTTTTCTCCAAAAATTGACCTTTTTGCAGTTATTTGAGTCTTTTCTGTTTAATTATGAGCTTTAAATACTGCATTTTAATGACATTTTAAGCACTTTTTTGTTTAAATAGCTTGTCGGATGGTCATCATAACCACACTTTTTGATGTATCAAAACATTTCCTTAAAGATTTTGAAAAAAAAAAACCACTTTAAAGCACTAATTTATTACATGATTTATCATTAAGAAAAAAAATAGCATTCGTTAAATGTTTTTTAATTGAAAACTGTATCTTATATTCATTTATTAGGCAAATAGCAATCTGGCCAGCACATTAAACTTTCCTCAGTTAGAATTTGGCCTTTAAATAAAAAACAAAACAAATAAATAAATAAATAAATTGAAAATTCATGGATAACAATTGATTAGTATTAAAATTAACTTTAATATGGGTCACCTTTGGTGCTTCACACCTTTTAATTGATCATTTTTTTGTTTTATGTATAAGGTCCAAGATTCAGAATAAAAGTTACTTGTAAAATGTTTTCTCTATTTAACAACTATACAATACGTCAGTATTGAAAGATGACAACTTTCGTCAGATTGGATGTTTTCTTGCACCGATTTTGTCTAGAAAATAATTGTTTGCACTGGACAAAACTGATTAGTTCAAGTGGTGGCTTATTTTCACAATTTATAATGGAACAGCAGTCAAAGTAGGACAAATAAGCTGATATTTGGGACAAATTCTGGACCTTTGTCAGTGATAGGTGGGTCTTTCGCCCATGTATGTTTCGTCCATGTATAGTTCCCTGATGAGTCCACCTTCACTGTCATTCCCTCATCCAGGAGAGTTACAGTGTGGAGAAGTCCCAAAGAAGCATACCACCCATACTGCTGCATGCCCAGAGCAAAACATGGGGTCAATTAGTGATGGTTTGGGCTGCAATATCATGGCATTTCCTAGGCCCAATACTTATGCTAGATGGGTGCATCATTGAACTAAGTACTTTCAAAGCATTCTGGAGAACCATGTGCACCTAACGCTTCAAATATTCTATCCTGAAGGCGGTGCCATGTATCAGGATGATAATGCACAAATACACACACCAAGACTGGTGACAGAGTGGTTTAATGAACATGAAAGTGAAGTTGAACATCTACCATGGCCTGCACAGTCACCAGATATAAATATTATTGAGCCACTTTAGTGTGTTTTGGAGGAGCGTGTCAGGAAATGTTTTTCTTTACCAGCATAACGTAGTGACCTGGCCACTATTCTGCAATAGCTCAAAATCCCTCTGGCCCCTGTGTAGGACTTGTATCTGTTATAATTGATGCTGTATTGGCAGTAAAAGGAAGACCTACACCATACTAATGAATTATTGTGGTCTAAAACCAGGCGTTTCACTTTCACTGTACAACCGCTGTATATGTAAATATATATTTATTCTTTTTTTTCATTAAAAGTCCATGCAAATAGTTGTGTGGATTGTTTGGAATAAAAAAGTCTGCATGTGTTTTAACCATGGATTCAGACTCATAAGTAATATTATTCAGCCTGAGTGTGAGAGTTGGATGATATTGCCATTTGCATTGAGTCCACCTTAATTATTTCTATCTCTCTTGCAGGAGGCGGAGGGAAGCGTAATGGACGGAGCAAGAAATGGAAGGAGATGCTGAAACTGCCTCACATCAGTCAGTGTGAGGAACTGAGACGCACAATTGGTGAGAAGCATGAATGAAAGAGATCGCCAGAATGTGTGTTTTATTTATGGCTCTTGACTAATGAGATTAATTACAAAACCAAACATTCATCACAGAAGGTTTTAGGAGTCAAAATATTGGTTGTTTCATCAAACATAAGCCTATCATGGGCCTACAGGCTTTTTGCATGGACTCGCAAAACATGGCACTTCAAGCATGAATTATTGCTCTGATTGAATGAAAATCCCTGTAAACAGAATTTAGACACGGGTCAGAGGGCGTGATTAATTGCATAAATTTTTTTATTGCATTTCATGTTTTGTGCTAAACAGCTCCGGTTGCAAGATATTTATAAATACTGATTTGTTAGTATTTGTATACAGACAAACTGTTCTGGTCGTGCAGGCACCAGGTGCAGTCTGAATGCCCTCCAGTCACTCTGTGTTTTTTTCTTTTCAGTGGCTTAAATGAAAGTTTGCAAGTTAAATTCTTTCTCATTACTGCTATTTGATGTCATTCAAGCTTCTTCTGTCTGGCTGACACACAGAAATACATTTGAATATTGTGGGAAGTGCATGTTTGGTGACTTAAATGTAAAAGCTGTCTTTTCAACTTATTTTAATTGTAATAAATATAAAAAAAACAGTCTAAATTAAAATACCGATGATAATATTTAATGTATTACTAAAATAGTCTGTTTGATATTAATGCTTCCTTAATTTAAACAGTTTGAATGACTAATTGGCGACGCAGTGGCGCAGTAGGTAGTGCTGTTGTCTCACAGCAAGAAGGTTGCTGGTTCTGTGTGGAGTTTGCATGTTCTTCCTGCGTTTGCGTGGGTTTCCTCCGGATGCTCTGGTTTCCTCCAAAGACATGTGGTACAGGTGAATTGGGTAGGCTAAACTGTCTGTAGTGTATGAGTGTGTATGGATGTTTCCCAGAGATGGGTTGCGGCTGGAAGGGCATCCGCTGCGTGAAACATATGCTGGATAAGTTGGCGGTTCATTCCGCTGTGGCGACCCCTGATTAATAAAGGGATTAAGCCAAAAAGAAAATGAATGAATAATTTATTGATTATATTCTATAAAATAAGTCCAATAAAGAGTGCCATTTTGGCATAAATATATATTTATAATTCATAAAAAAAGATATTTCACATCTTTAACCAAGGTTAATACAGTTCAAATGAAAGCTATGAAACTAAAACATATTTTGTTTCTTGACAAAGCATGTTTATCCCTTAAATTCTCCATTTCACTTTCTATGACAATTTAATAAATCAAAATAACAATTGTTTTTAATATGTTGTCATTGAAAATTTGGGATGTTCCACCAAATATCGCTTTTATAACTGTTCTACAGCTAAATTTAAAAATGCTTTTTGTATTTGTGTAAAGTGTTTTCTAAAAAATTATATAAACATTTGAAAACAGGGCATGTTTTTGTTCTTATTTTTTATTAATTAATTAATATATATATTTTTTCCAAAACATTCTGACACCATTTTTATTTTAATTTGGGAATAAATGTTATCAGTAAAGGATACAACAAAATCTTTTACTCAAACACTTTACATGGTAGAATTATAAAAAATTTATAAATAATTATGTTTTCAATTCAACTCATCTTTATTTGTATAGCGCTTTTACAATGTAGATGGTGTCAAAGCAGCTTCACATAGAGGATTACAGTCAATCGAAACAGTGTCAGTCCGGTTTTCAGTGTTGAAGTTCAATTTAGTTCAATTCAGTGTGGTTTAATTTTCACTTCTGAGAGTCCAAACACTGAAGAGCAAACCCATCGATGCGCAGCTCCACAATTCCCGAACCATGCAAGCCAGTGGCGACAGCAGCAAGGAAAAAACTTCACCAATTGGTGAAAGTGAAGGATTAAAAAACCCCGAGAGAAACCAGGCTCAGTTGGGACGACCATTTCTCTATGGCCAAACGTCTTGTGCAGAGCTGCAGTATAGGCTCCGGAGGCTGGAGAACACTGGACGTCCATCGTAGAGACACATTATACATGAGCAATATCACACGAGTAGCAGTGTGCCTTATGGGGGTCGCACACCTGATGCGGTGCTCGGCAACGCGATGTGGCGCACATGACAGTTGGAAGTATTGCACACCAGACGCACATTCGAGTGTTATTTGATATGAAACTCTTGATCAGATGGTGCTCTGTGGCGCAGCAGAAATACGAGCAGTGTCCTGAGTCGTAGCTTGGCGCCAAGGACAGCCGCCAACTTGTGCGTATCCTGATAGAAAGGATACATTGTGCATGTGCTGATAGAAATACTTAGAATTCTAATCGGTGTGTGACCCCCTTTAGTATCCCTCTAGTGACAATATACAGCCATATCGCAGTGCTACGAGTATGATATTGGGTTTATACAACAGTTTGACGGCATATATGTGTATATAAAAAAGAAAATCAAATTCAGACAGTCTAAAAACACTTTTGTATGAGGAACTACTTTCTTTTGCCATTCATTCACATCTGCAGCTGACGTCAGAACAGCAGAAGCCGTTACTAATTCACCAACGTCACTTAAGAGCTAGTATTTGAATGATTCTCAAGCATATTGTCTAAAGTGATGACAAAACAGGTGATTTTGCTCACATTTTAAGATTACAGGGCAGAACGGCATGAAATGCCATCTGTCTACAGAGATTTCCCAGTATCTCTCTGTTGCAATCAGGATAAGACAATAATTAACCCCAAAAAAGCCAGAGCAACGCAAACACTACCAGAATACTGTTGTGTTTGCGGTAAGGAGAAACGCTTAACACATGCAGGCATTTCTTTGTTTTTTTCTTATCACTGGACTAGTCTGCAGTAATGAAAACATGGCACATTAGAAACAAACAGATGGTCAACCAAAAAGTAACTCAGGGTTATACAAAGAATGGCAAACACAAAATGCATACATTCTTAATATATGAGTCCCATGTCACGCTCAGTACACTATTACGATGGTAGAAATACAACACTACAACATACAAAAGAAAGAGATCAACTTCGAATGTCACTTACCAGATTTATAATGATTTGATCAGCTGTAGTTATTTTAAGTTATTTTTCTCTAAGGGCTTATTGTGCGGTCTCTGTCGCCATCTTGTGGATAGACAACGTCAACCATCTTTGCTGTGCTCACTATGACAGGCTGATGGATGCCGATGCGCTGTATCTCAGAAATGATAAATATTTAAAATAGGCACTATTCCTATAAATAAACTGCATAGTTACAATCTAAACAACTTCATTCTTGCTTAAAAAGCCTCAAAAGTACATTGTGTTGTCCAGCAGCTGCAATATTTGTCAAACTGTAGAGAGTTTATTGATCTGCTGACACTTTATGTGGGCGGAGTGATACACAAGAGTGAGAAGGCTGTACGAGTTCTGATACTACGGGAATATCACACAGCTTTCAGCCAATCAGATTCAATGACCAGACAGAACTCTTGTATATATATTTATTTTTTAAATGTGTCAATATAAAGTAAGACATAATAAAATTACAAAAACCCTATTTTATCCAAAATTAAAATGATAACTGATCATTTAAAAATATATTGTTTTGCACTGGTTGCATCTATTGCAATTTACAGGAGCACCTATTCAAATATTTGTTTTCATTTGGTTCCTTAAAAGGATTGGTTTATTTTGTGAGGCTCTAAACAAAGCATGCTTACTAGTGTACTCCTCATTAAAGGGTTTATATTGTTTAGAATGTAGCTGCCAGTTATAAATTTATGCTGGTTGTGTGGGCAGGTGTGTGTGTGTGTTTGCGTCAGGCAGCTGTAGACCTTGGCTCTGTGAGGAAGTCCTCTGTTTCCTCTTGGCCCAGAAGGCACCAGGCCTGTAGTTTTGCAGCACCAGAGCTCAGCTTCAGCTCTGATCACCATCGCTGTGATTTACTGTTGGCACTGGATGCTGAGTTCTGCACTTTTTCTGTGGTGCATATTAAGGAAACGCTTCATTAAAGGGTCAAATCAAATATTTACAGCACTTAATCTTTCCCCTTAGGTCCACCAAAATGTTAGAATTTGTCGGAATGTGATTTTTCAAGATTTTCCACTGTCTCTGGCACATTCCACAAATGTGCTACAATTTTGTGTCTGGTGATTTAATTTAAAAATTAGAGCAGCAGATAAAATGTATTGTTGCAAGACCTATTGATGATAAAAGTGTCTTAATTTTACACAAAATAATGGCATTTTACTTTAAAGATGCCATATAATGAAAACTGGATAAACCCAAACACTATAGAATACAAAAGACATGTCACTCGTATGGTTTTGAATTGGAAAAGTGTAACGGTCAATATGGCGAATGAAGCCCCGCCTTCTAGTACAGGAGCCAATCATCGATCACTACAGACTGACAATACTGTAAGGGAGAGGCATGGACCAAACGTGAGCTTCTATAGATTTTGTGTGATTCGAATGTTTAGAAATTAAACTAAAGATACAGTTGTTTAATTTTATTGGAGATTCCTAATATGAAGTTTAATCATAAGCTTGGCTAGTAATTGTGGAGAATTTGATGTTCTCCTATTCAAACAGAATGCCCGAGAGGCATTTCAAAGATGGCCACCTAGTCAAATGACTTGCCTTTGACTTTGATATTCCTAGGCATAGCTGAATATTAAGAGTTTAGTACATGGAGAGGACAAACTGCGAGTTTCAAACACCATTGTTTTTGATACTTACAACCCGTAAGTGTAAAATCCCCCCAAAAAATCCGTAAAATCTGACTGTTACGTTGCACATGGGATCATTAATATGCACACGCCATGCTGAGTTTGATTGGCCGCAATGTTTTCTAGTGAGATTAGAGCAATGATGAATTTATCTGCCGTATTTTTAAGTTTATTGAAGCTTATATTAAACTTATTATGTTTGTGGGACTCTTATTTTAAAAACAGGAGAAGGAGGGAGACTAAAGCTTGCTGCACTGTTCCACATCTTTACATTTGCTGTTTCTCAATATGCGTTCTTGTGTCCTCGTGTTCTCGTGTAACATCATCATCAACTGCCAAAGTTCAGTTCCAAAACTCAAGACCGCAAGAACGGAGGATGCGTGAAAGTTCCCGGATGTGTTCTTGATATCGAGGACGCATCGATGCAGACTTGAGTGCAAAATTTGCTCGAGAAGTCCCAGAAGTCATTGCGGCTGAATAAAGGAAGTGGGAAGCGCAGCATTCTATATCTGTTTATTATTAACGTTTAGAGATATAACTTATTTGTCTCAGGAGTTTCCCTAAATGAGAATGAAAGTAAACATTACCATGAAAATATTTATAAAGGCATTAATACATTAAGGGTGTTTGTTTGCTGAAATTTGTATTAAAATCTGAAATGTATCTCAAAGTATATTTATAATGTCTTTATGCATACTATATATATTAAGAAGGGGAAAAACAATAAATCCTTGTATGAATGCTGTAATGTTTAAATAATTTTCTATTAAAAATGTGTGAAAGTCATGTAACCATCAGGAAGAACCAGGGAAGAACGTAGCATCCCACTTCTCACAGGACACGTTCTCTGTTCTCGCGGTCTCCCGAGTTCATTCTTCCGAGAAAACTTGGCAAGACCGCTCTCCACAAGAACGAGAGGCCGTTCTCTGCGTTAGTGGAATTGAGAAACAGCCATATTTTTCTTCATATTTGAAGTGACGTGAACAGATGCCGAATTGCGGTGCCATTCAATTTTTTGACAAATAAAGTATGACTATTTTGCTTGTTTATTTTGAGAGTACATTACGCTTTGTGTGTGTGAGAGAGAGCACTCGGAATGACGAGCTGCTGAGCGTCAGAGCAGGGCTCATTAATATTTATGACCATTCCAAATATGGTCAAAATGGAACTTTTAGTACTCTGAGTCATTTTTATGAAACCGTTTCTGGAGAATTTTTGAACTTACTTAAGTCGCATAACCTTAATGCACTTTTGGCATCTTCAAAATAGGAATTTTATTTGAATCTTTTCTTATAATGATAAAAGTCATGAAAGGCAGTTATAATTTTGACCCAATTTTGTCCTGTTTAAAATGAAAATAGTAATAATTAACTCAAACATGAGTTGTTCCACACCTGCACAAGTTATTTTTTCTCCTGCTGAACACAAAATAAGACATTTTGAAGAATGTGGGTAAACAAAAAGTGGCTATTCCTTATTGACTTGCTGATATAATAAAATTTTTTGCACACTATAGTGTCGATATGAGAAATTAAATTTAAAAAAATTAAGACGAAAGGGTAAAAAATGATTGAGTTAATTTAAAAAGTAATACAAATAAAGTAAAGTAAACTAAACAAGTGAACAAAATGAGCTGTGATTGGTTGCTTTACATGGTAGCCCTTTGCCAATGAAAACTGTGATTGAGTCCAGACCTTCTGGCGTCAGTTTAAAGATCTGGACACGCAAGACTAACTCTGTAAGTCTGAGCACTTCCCAATGACGCAACTGTCAGTCTAGACTCCCTACGGACACAAACTGCTTGTTTATATATGCATATTTTGCAGTAAACAAAAATATAATGTTTCTATGTATATAACACGCCATCATTAAAGTGATAGCTTAACCAAAAAATAATTCTGTCATCATTTATTTACCCTTCACTTGTTACAAGTTGATTTGATTTGCTGAACATATTTGGAAGAAAGCTGGAAACCTGTAACCATTGACGTCCATAGTATTTATTTTACCAGTCAATGCAAGTCAATGGTTACTGGTTTACAGCTATAAAGCTACTGGTTTCATAATAAATTCTTTTGTGTGGAACAGTGAAACCAAGATATCACCCCCCCCCCCCCCCCCCCCAATTGTTATGCTGCATTTGTAAAAACACTTTAACTATGAAGCATGTTTATTTGATTGTGTTGGTTTTAATTGTGTGAGGAATTTGTTTTATTCAGTGCATTCTTTCGAAGAGACTTTTAACAATGTTAACCCAAATACAGTTTTTGTTAAAAAAAAAAACATAATATGATCTATGTCTCTAATATACATGAAAATGGCCATACCCAGCATGCGCACAATGTCATAAGACGTTAATATTAGGTTGGATATATGTCGTGACGTCAGGCGACCAAAATTCAATGTCTAGCCAGTGTCTAAAGTCTGGTTTATACTTCTGTGTCAAGTGATCAGCGTTACCCACATCGATAGCCTTGCTTACACGTGCATTTATACTTCTGTGTGCTGTTTGTGTTGCTGTGCAATAACACTTCCGAAACGCTAGTTGGCAGTATGTTTTATGTTCCTCTCTGTCGAGTTTCTTTGTGGGTGTTTTGTTTTTTCTGAACGTTACCTTAATGTACAAGTAGCTAAAACTCGCTCATTCGGAGGCGGTAACTGGTGGACGTGCAACAACGTTATACATAAGGTAAACACAAAACAACAGTTTCCATCTGGAGCTCCTTCACGGGACTCGACACTTGTAAACACTCGCTTCAACGGGTTTGCGAGGCTCTTGGTCCTGCCCACCAGAGCACAGCTACCAAACCCGACCAATCAAAAAGCTTGTGATGATATGCGTCGTTGCGATGTGTAGTTAAATTTTTTGAGAGGTGCGCGTCAGCCACGGTGAGGGATATGTGGCCGCGCGAAGGCTGTGCTGAAGCATACGCAAAGTATGAATCAGCCTTAAGGACAACGGTATTTTGATGTCTAACAATGACGTAAAATGACGGTAATATTTGGTTGATTTTAGGTTGTGTTGGAAAGTGACCAAAATTAATCGTCGAGCCCACATCTTATTCCAACTTTATGTTGATGTCGAATTCTGACATTTATTCATCAGGTATGGCAACTAAAATCCTAGGTTTGATTGATGTCAGAATGGTAACGTCCACACAACATCAAGCTGTAACATCATTAAGGCTGATTTATACTTTTGCGTCAAGTGCATGCGTATGTTTCGGTGCAGCATTCGCGCAGTCACATAGCTCTTGCCGTGGCTGACGCCGACGCTGATGCACACCTTTAAAAAAATGTAACTACACGTCGCAACGACATGTAGCACAAGCTCTGTGATTGGTCGGCTTGGTGGCACTGACGAGTGTGGGCGGGACCAAGAGCCACACAAACCCATTAGGGTAAGTGCGGAGTCCCGTGAAGGAGCTCCAGGTGGAAACTTTTGTTTTGTGTTTACATTATGATTAAAGTTGTTGCACGTCCGCCGGTTTCTGCCTCAAAATGAGTGTGTTGACCCCCTTGTACATTAAGGTAGCGTTCAGAAAAACAAAATACCTACGAAGAAACTCGACACAGAGGAACATAAAAACCTACTGCCAGCTAGTGTTTTGGAAGTGCTATTACAGAGCAACATGCAGAAGTATAAACGCCCGGCAACGCACGAGACATTTGCCGTGGGTCACACTGATCACTCAACGCAGAAGTATAAACCAGCCTTTAGATGTTGATATTTGGTTGACTTTAGGTTGGATGTTGGACATTGACGTCGGCCTGACATCAACCCGATTTTCATTTCCAAACAAAATGCAATGTCCCCATGATGTCAATCTGACGTCATGTTAACATCCTGTGCCTGCTGAGTAGAATCTGGCATGGTGTAAAAATGAATGAAAGAATGAATGAATCAATCAATCAATCAATCAATCAATCAAAGGGAACCACTTGACAAATAATAAATAATGATTAATAATTTATTTTTGGGTAAACTTTCCCTTTAAATGAGTAGTTTCTCCTTTTTTATTATCATTGGCAAAGCTTTATGGGATTGTAGTCCTTTTCCTTACTAAAGCTGTTAAGTTTGTTTCTTTATGGTTCTTTGTGTAACAAATGCTTGAATGAAGAGTGACAAAAAGGACCGTTTCTTTCTCTTAATACCTGGACTCTCTAATTCTGGTTTCAATGAAGCGCCTTTTTGCACTCTGAGGGAATGTTTGATTTGTGAAAGTTTCAGTCCATTTTCTTGGCACAATGAAACGTTTCATTCCAAAAGGTCAATTTAATATTTAATAATACGACCGTTTAAAGATTATAGATTTGAAAAAACCATGTGACAGTGATAGGGTTAACCTCTTTTTCTCTCATACTCCTGTTTCTCTGCTTGTTTATCATTTTCAGAGAGGGATTATACAAGCCTTTGTGAAAAGCAGCCCATTGGACGTCAGTTGTTTCGTCAATTCTGTGACACTCAGCCCAAATTACGGCGCTGCATAGAGTTCCTGGATGCTGTGGTAAGAAATCTCAGCACAAACATTCACATATGCAAGAACGGTAACATATAAATCAATGTGAAATGTAAAAAGTTCACATTGCACATTAAACTTCAAATATTGTTTTTGTTTTTGACGGATTCTGAGTTGCTTCACAAAACCTAGTAGGTTTGTAACAAATTTGCATAACGCCAGCCTACAGTTTTCATACGCTGCCCACAAACATCGTCTAGATTAAGCCTTTAACACTATTGTCAAGAATAGTTTGGTTTGTTTTGCCGACATCTGAATAAGATGTTAGTTTAAGTAAAATGACTTAACTAATGGCAAAAATAATGTTCATATCACTGTGTTTAAAAGTGCTAATGAAGCCTTCACAGCTAAAAAATTCAAGAATTGTAATGGGCGTTTTATTTTACGACTTTTACTGTAAGCAGTTGATCAGTCAAAACAGTCTGGTCCATCTGTCCAATCAGAGTGGAGCAGATTCTTGGGAAGGCAGGGTTTAGAGACTGTATCCTTGCTTGAACAGTTTCAAGCACTAAAAATGGGTAAAGTCTTGATGGGATACAGCTGCGGATCAAAATAGTATAACTTTTATGACAGTGTAAAACAATAATTAATATTTTTACATCACTGTGAGGGGGAGGTTTACCATTTGAGTGGGGTATGCATTAATAAAATACAATAAAATGGGTAATTAAATAAATAGTATGACTAAAACTCTGTATATTTACTGTTTTTACATTACTGTGAGGGCTGGGTTTAGGATTAGGGTAGATGTTAATAAAATAAAATTTTATGGGTAATTTAATAAATAATATGAATAATACTCGTTAATTTCCGGCCACAGCTGTATCCCTTCTAGCAACAATTCTAAAAAAGAGCTGTAATGTGCATCATTATATAAATATGAACATGTTTTTTAGACCTTCAAAACAAAATATACTGTATATAATTTATTTTATAACAAGCACAAAACAAGAATGAACACAGGCTGCATACAAAAATATTATTAACTAGTTGATAACCAAGAAAAAACAAAATGCATAAAAAACTACAACAAACTGTAAAAAAGGCTTTGTTGGGACAATATGGAGGAATTAAGTCTTAAGTTTAATCAAGTTTTACAAATTTAAATGGATTGAACATAAAGTTGTCTACTTATCATGTATATATAATGTGGCTGCTTACTAAATCTACATGGCATGTTTGAAGTTTGTTATGAAAAATGCGTTTTTATTCGATGTTTGGCATAATCTCAACCAAAACACAAAGAGAGGGTGGGACATAGTGTAGCTCCTCCCCCTTTTAAAAAGGAATAGCCAATAGCATTTTGTTTTATCACCACTCTGCCACTGTGAGTGGTTGAACTTAAGTGTACCAAATGAAAAGCTAATGAAAAGCGTCTTGAAGGGGGCGGATCATGTCCACTAGAGAGCATTTAATGAAAACTGAAGTATGAGGTGGCGTGAATAAAACTATTGAAGTGACAACAAACCTTACATGTTTATATTAGTTTTATATCTCCTAAAAGCAAAATTTTCTCTGTTTTGGAGTTTTGGATATAAATTTGATGAAACCTTTTAAGTCGTACTTAGTCAAACTTTAAAAATGGAGTGGGAAAATAAGAATAAAATAAGACAAAGATACAATTTCACTCGACTACAACAGACATTTTGTTGACCTTAATTTGCATCATGTTCTTTAATATTATCTCTCATTTAAACATTATCATTATTTGTTTGTGTGTGTGTGTGTGTTTAGGCAATGTATCAGGTGGCTCCGGACGAGAAGAGGAGAGACGCCGGTTTAAATATTTTAGACACATATTTTAATAACGGGGTAAATATTTATTCATTTCTTTGCACCTGTTCTCCTGTTCATTGAAAGAATTGCTGAATTAGTGGTTGAACTTTAACCTTTTTTGTCAATTACATCCTATCAACCCCTCTTCCTGTTTTCTCTCCCTCTTTCCCATTGTGTCGTCCTCATGCAGTCGGCCGCTCATCTACCAGAGATCGCTCAGGATGTGGTCGGGGAATGCAGGCAGAAACTGGAACAGAGTCCATGTAAAGAGCTGTTCCAGGAGTGTACCAGGTAATAAAGTTACTTCAAAACAAGTCTGTTCACTCGGCAGCAATGTTATACTGTGGTTTTTTTAAAAAAAAAGCTATTTTGTAGTCAAGCAACACCCGTGTAACAGCTATGAGGAGAAAACTCCAGGGCATCTTCTCGAGTTTCATTGAGCATATTTACATGCATACCGATACACTGGAAAATAAGAAAAATGGGTATTGAAGTAACCTGTTTTACTGGTTTACATGCAAGTCAATCAAACCCTGGAGAGAAAGTAAATTTACTAGACTATTTCTTAGGCCCTGTTTACACTAATACGTTTTAGTTTTAAAACAGCGTTTTAGAATGAAAACGTTTCGCGTCCATACAGGCGTTTCACCCAGCGTTTCTGAACAACTCTCCGTCTACACTAAACCTGCGAAAACGCATATCACATGACCACACACACACTCTGGCATGCACTGCAGCATATCTACCCAGGTGAGAGCTGTGCACGTCAGACTGTTCATCAAGGATCTACCGCTGGATCTAATCTCACTATATTTGTTAAACATGATATTTAATTCATCTTGTTGTCTATATCTAACGACATATTCCCCGACTTTGGTCTTTTGAATCTATTACTTGTTCTCAGGTTATGTGTTTTGGCTGGGCGCAAAGATAAGTTAGTATATTAATTAATGTAACCACGTACACTGATTCTACACATCTGACTGATTGCTTGTCTTTATTTCCTATAATGTATAACCTGATTGTACGTTATACTTTTATAATGGCCATTACTGATTATTAAAACTGATATTCAGCAAAAGAGAGGGTGTGTTTCGTATTTTCAATGAAAATGAAAGGAGGCAGTGATGTTATAGGCTCCGCTTTGTTATAAATACGCATACAGTGAAGATGACGGTAATAAAAATATGTAGCTACACTACTCCTCAACATATTTGGTGTCTGTTAAATTACTATCAAAATGAAAATAGGCAGTTCCTTATATCATGTTTTCATTTTATTGTTAGGAAGGTGAAACAGCATAGCCAGGGTAATGTGAATGAGGTTATAAAGTACCCTGTTGCCTTTGAAGACTTACCCGATGTATCCTCTGGAGTATTTTTTCCATATCAAAATCTTGCGAAATCTGATTTTACAAGGAGAGGATGCAGGAATGAACTGTGTGTAGGCTACCTAATATTGAGGGAAAAAGCCCCAATCAGATCTGCAGCCATGCCTCTGCCATGCTCTAAATTTTCCGTATGTGTATGTATGTGAATGAATGTATGGGTGTTTCCCAGTGATGGGTTGCAGCTGGAAGGGCATCCGCAGTGTAAAACATATGCTGGATAGGTTGGTGACTCATTCTGCTTGGCAACCTCTGATTAAAAAAGGGACTACACTAAAAAGAAAATAAGTGAATGAATATACATGTTTGACTTTTTAGCACAATAATGGAAACCGGGAATCAATATTAATCAATATCTGAAGAATTGGGATTAATAAGCAAAAATTTCAGTAGAATTCTTGCAGACTCATTCTTATTTAAAAAAAAAAAAAATTTATCCTGGTGGCTCAGTGGTTAGCACTGTTGCCTCACAGCAAGAAGGTCGCTAGTTCGAAACCCATTTCAGTGTGGAGTTTGCATGTTCTCCCCGTGTGGGTTTGCTCCAGGAGCTCCAGTTTCCCTCACAGTCCAAAATCATGCGCTATGGGTGAATTGGATTAACTGGCCATAGTGTACGTGTGCATGTGTGAATGCGAGAGAGTATAGGTGTTTCCCAGTACTGGGTTGCGGCTGGAAGGGCATCTGTTGCGTAAAACACATGCCGGAATAGTTGGCAGTTCATTCCACTGGGGTGACCACTGATAAAAAAGGGACTAAGCCCAAGGAAAATGAATGAATGAATTTTTTCCTGTGATGCCAAGCTGAATTTCTAGCAGTCATTACACCAGTCTTCATTATCACAAAATATCAGTAACACTTCAGTTTTAGTTAGCTTAGCTCACAATTCATGCTGTTAACTACTGGCTTATTATCTGACGATTATTAAGATATTAACTGTTCTTTAATAGTTAGAAAGTATGATCTTATTCTGCATTCCTAATCCTGCCCAAAACCTAAACCCAACTTTTACCTTACTATTAATAAACAGCTATATAGTAGTTTATTAAGCTAGTAGTGTTAGTTAATGGTTTGTTAATACCGTGAATTGTGACCTAAACTAAAGTGTTACCAAAATACCTCTTGCTCTTCTTAAGATTTTAGGATTTTAATAATTAATTCTAGATTTGTATTATAGCCTAAAAAAGTTTACTGTCACTTTAAAAATTATTTAATTCATATAATTAAAAAGCACACTTGTGGTTTAGTGGCTGTGCATATTTCAAATCATCAGTTTTATTTAGTTCACACCATGTTTGGTATAACTTATAGATTTTTTTTCTATGTTGAGCTTCAATTGTTTTTGGCTCTGCTCTAAAAAGCACTGCTAGCGCACAGCAGCACTTATTACACAACACTGCTCCAAAGTTAAGACATACTTTGACCATATTGTGTTCATTATCTTAAAAACCGGTTACTGAATAACAACTTAAATTTAGGTGTATCATCTGACCTCAGGAGACACACCGTAGCACACAGCGGTGCTTCCGTCATCGAGATTATTCAGTAATCTATGCTAATACGCGCTAGTTACAGTCATTTATGTTTGGCTTGTCAAGACCCGAAGTGAAATCAACAGTTTATCCTCATTGCTCACTTTGCGGTGTCACGTTGGTGGATCTCAGTTAGTGTTTTCACTGGTATTAGTGTGAAGACTGATGGTTATAGAGTGGACTGTTAGCCGTTAGCTTGTTCTGTTTGTCTGAGAAACGTAAACACGTGACTTTGAATCTAAACAGAGTTTGGTGTGTTTGTGTTTTGCCTCAGTCGGTCTTTTAGTTCTGTTTAGTTTAAGCTTCCTTTCTGTTTGAGAGGGGGTGAGGTGGAGTACTTTAACCCTTCCTGTCAAGTCTCTGTGGGCACGCTGTTTGCTGAAGCGCCTGTGTGTATGTGTGTTTGTGTGTGTTACATTAGAGGGCGAGATGGCATGGGATGCATCCGGCTCATCTCCCTTTCTATTTCTCTGAAAGACAATATTGCAAAAGCTTACTTTTTGCTTTAAATTAGTTTGATGTTTTCAGTTTAGTGACATGAATTAAACATTTATTCATTCATTCGTTCATTGACTTTTTTTTAAATGAATTGCTTGACTGTGATTTAACTTCTTAAAGGGACAGCTCCCATTGACTTCCATTGTAGGAAAAAGACATTACTAAGCAAGTCAATGGGATCTAGCATTCTTTAAAATGACTAGGTTAGGTGTATGCACCTCAACATGATTGTTTCTACATGAATAGTTGATCCAACTATTATTTCCCTCTGATTTTGGGAATCATTTACAGTTATGGTTGGGTTTAGGGGTAGGGAATAGCTATGGATTACATTTATGGACAAAAATGGATGTTACATGGATGTTAATACATGATCCATGAACTTGGCAAAATCACACCCACCACTGAGGTTCAATGATTAGATATGATATTTGATGTTTATTTGTACATGTTCTCTAAAGTTCCATATCATTCCTCCACAGCTTTCTCAAGCCTTTCTTCTTTATTTTTCAGGATAGTTCGTGAATATTTAAGTGGAGCTCCATTCTCAGCTTATCAGGAGACTATGTACTTTTCCCGTTTTCTTCAGTGGAAGTGGTTGGAGAGGTGAGTAGCTGATCTACATCAATCATTGTGATTGGAAATTAATTGAATTTTGCATTTTGTTTTTGTCTCTTTGATCGCAAGCTATGCATTATCAAGGCCCAGAAAGGTCCCAGCAAACAAACAACATCATAAGAATTTAATATTAGGTTAGATTTAGGTCACCAGCATCTAAGGACAAAGTTATTTTGATATCTAATAACGACTTGAAATTATGTTGATATTTTGTTGATTTTAGGTTGTGTTGAAAAGTGACCAAAATCCAACGTCGAGCCAACATCTTAAACCAACGTCATATTGACGTCAAAAACTGACATTTATTTGTCAGGTATGGCAACCAAAATCCAGCGTCTGATAGACGTCATTGTGGTAACGGCCACACAACGTCAAGCTGTAACATCATTAGACGTTGATGTTTTGTTATTTTTAGGTTGCATTGGAAAGTGACCAAAATGCAACATCTGTCTGATGTTGGACACAGCCTGATGTTGGGTTCTGACATCAACCTAATTTTTATTTTCAAACAAAATGCAACGTCCCACGATGTTAGAGTACAATATCATTCTGACGTCATGTTGATGTCCTGTGCCTGCTGGGGTAGTATAGACAATACTGGCCACATTTACACTGCAGGTATATGTACCCAATGTCGATTTTGGGACTATGGGCCCGATCATACACCCGGCGCAATAAGGCGCAAGATGTGTTTCCATGACGTGTTGCTAGTTTCAGACCAACACAACCTTAATTTTCCCATTTTCCACTACGTTGTTTAAATAGCAAATCTATTTGTACCACTTTGTAGACTCATGGGTGTTCTGGTCTTGAAAAGAGGTGTGTTAAGGCACAGTTTTGGCGCATTGCTATTTTGAGGAACTGAAATAGACTGCTCAATTTTTAGTTTATTCCCGACAATAGACTTTTGTATAATGTTATTATTGTTAGTAGAATTATTTATTAAATGCATATTTATGTTTGTTTTATTAAAAACAAGCTTAGATTTGTCTACCTATCAGGTTTTAGACCATATAGGGCATAAGACGTGTGTTTGGATATATCAGGTTTGGGTTGTTTGCCCACACTTCGTCATTATTGCTCATTTATTCGTTTACTGGAAATAAAACTAAATTTAGAAATAGTTTTGAAACAAATCTGTGCGCTTAACAAACGAAATTAATTATGTAGGCTAATGCTTGTTTTTCCACTTACAAAGTCCGCCTTGTAAATAGTAAATGCGCCATGGCGTGACGCAACTGACTCTTAAAGGGAATGTGAGATGAGACTCTTGATTGATTTATTCTCAAAACACACCAATATCACATAACTCATTAAGAAAATAAGCTGAACCCTATTAGACCATGTGCTGCGGCGCAGAGCGTATTTTCCCGTTCTTAAAATAGCAACAGTGGATTCAGACACGCACTTAATGCTTTTGCGCCCTGCGCTTCAGACTTTGCGCCTAGACCGTTAAAATAGAGCCCAAAATCTGTTTTTTTTTTTTGGTTAGCTGCTTAAATTTTCTTTTAAAAGAAACTCATATTCAATATCTGCATAAATACTGTACATAGCAAAACAACCCACGTAGATGTTCTGACCCTGAAGATAAATAAACCCGGATATAATAATCAGTGGATGCCCTGGACCAAGATGAAATTATTCTTATACAGTTTCTTTATTATTATACAATACAATTCAATATTATTATATAATACAATACTGTACTTGTGTTTTGGCTTTGTCTGAAGAGTGAGCATTGACTGATAGCTGTAGTGATAATAAAAGAGAGATTTCTTTGCTTGCTTCCTGTATTTAATCTAAAAGAGTTTAGCTTTTTCCATGTGCATAGCAACTTTGGCATTGTGTGCTATTTCTCTCCTTCTCTCTCAACACTGCTGCCAAGCATATTTTTTTGACAGCCTAATAAAGTTGATTTGTTAGGTTGTGATAGAAAAGTGCACATTTGGCTATTTTCTATTAATCTATGCTTTTTTGACCTGCAAGCATTGACTTATGCACCATTTGACCGAAATAGTTTTATATTTGTTACTCTCTCTCTCTCTCATTCTCTTTATTATATACTGTATATTTCAACACAACAATATAAAATATGGTTTGTCTTTATATGTGTGATTAAAGGTTTAGAACACATGCAGGATTTACTTCTGATGTCATTATCAGCATTAATGTTATTTGCAAACAATATTGACAGGTGAATATCTGATCAGTTTATTAAATTGGCAGATGCAAATGGGCACATTCAATTCACATCAGATTCCAGGGTTCCCACTGGTTATTGAATTTCTGGAGTATCATTGAATTTTGAAATTTCCATTCCTGGCATTGAATGTCAGGGAATGTGATAGAAAATGTTTGTCCAGGTCATAAAACATAAGGGTCTTTTGTTTGTTCCTTTTAGTTTTTAGTTATCAAAATGTAAACATTCCATACTGTATCATGCCATTTTATCCCTTTTCCTGGCAGTCACTTAAGACGTGTGTAGTCACAACGATGAAATTGTTAATTACGACAAACATGCAAAGAAATTATACATTTAAGAGCTTTGGTTACAAATTGATCACTTCAAAGACTGGGTGTTCATTCCTTTTACTTTTGTTTTAAAATGTTGAGGTAAATTAGCCATTTTTGCTTTTATAATGGCTACAAATTCATGAAAACTGATATTCAAGCTCAAACTATTTTAATATTATGCAAAGCATGGCATTTTTTCCGATCATTATAGGCCATGGAAATTCAGCTTTTATTCCCTGAAACTCAAGGGAAAGTCAGGGAATTTGACATTTGGTTAAGAGTGGGAACTCTGGATTTTGTTTCCACATTTGAATGAGGACTGGAATCGATCTGAAAATATCAGAATTCATGTGCTATTTTTTGCTTATATGATGCTTATATGATCATGGGTCATAAGTGATCTGTAGCTATGCAGTGTAAATGCGGCCATTGAGGTCATCCAGTGGTTTAGCCTTAATTTTATCATGAATGTGCTCTAAAGCCCATAATATGATTCATTTACTACACATACGTAAGCACATGCAAGTAGTCAAACAAACAAACTTAGTAAAAGTTTCATTTTGACTCTTATTCCTGTCTGGAAATTGATCTGGAAGTGAAGGAATATTAAAAGAAAATTATTTACCTTTCCGGACATTCAAGTCCAGTCTGACAAGTCTTATATGTTTAAAAAAACATGCAGGTGTATAGTAAATGACAACATTTTAATATGATATATCTCTTTAACATGACCATCATACAAAAATTAACACAACGAAAAAACTATTTGAAAACAAATCTGCTTTACAAGCTGCAGTTTAGGATTAGGGACGCACCAAAATGACAATTCTGGACCAAAACCGAAATTTTTGGATGAACTTAACCTGAAAACTTAAACCGAAATGATTGTTTATTATTTTATTAAATCATAGAAGTTTAGCCCAATGAATTACAATAATGTAAGCCAGTAAAACAACCTCATAGGCATTGACATTGAATGAGTCTAGAGGTTGCCATGACAGCACAGCAGCCTTTGGATGATGCATTGAAATGAATGAGTTTCATAGCGCAGCTCTTTCCGTGTCAGGTGTGAAAGCTGCTTTTTAGGCTCATATTTCCTGCTGTTTTTCTCCTTCGGTCCATCATTTTTGCCATCCGTAGTTGAAATGTTTTTATGAAAACAGAAGTTGTGTTATGCATAACCAACATTTTACAAAATTTTGAAAACTCATCTGTGTATGTACAAATTAAGTATACTTTGGGATTGATGGTGCATTGTTATTAGTGAATAATGCTTGAACTCTATTTAATCCGCAGGCAACCAGTAACCAAAAACACATTCAGACATTACAGGGTATTGGGCAAGGGCGGATTTGGTGAGGTGAGTAGTTTAATATTTTCGATTATTTAGGAATTTGACATTATGTTCTAGTAAGATTTTAAACAATAACCCTGTTTAATAGCTGGTTAATAAATGAATTGCAGTCATTTAATTCTACAGCATTTTTTAAAAGTTATTCACACATAGTCAATAAAAAAGTGCTTTCATATGAAATAGATACAGATTTTCTTCAACATGTAATGATTATGTTAGCATACAGTTAATAAATACACTTATATAGAAAAATAATATTGTAATAATCACCCATTTAAAATGTTATCACTCGATTGAATGGGTGTTATCCCTGGTTATCAGCTCATAGGTATAGGCCAGTAGGGGCCTTTTTCGCCTACTAGTAGGCTCAGAAGGCTGTTATCATCCATCTACCTGGTTAATCAGCTATACTAATAGAGAAGATTCCAGATCCAGACCTGTTTTTACATTACTGTAACGGTTGGGTTTAGGGTTGGGGTATGGGTGGACATTAATAAAATACAATTAATAGGAAATTTTAATAAATAATATAAATGATTCTCGTGGTTAATCAGCTATACTAATAGAGAAGACTCCAGATCCAGATCTGTTTTTACAGTACTGTGATGGTTGGGTTTAGGGTTGGGGTAGGGCGTTAATAAAATACAATTAATTCTCGTTACTTCTAGCCACAGCCATATGTGATCTATAGCTGATTAACCACGAGTATGGACGATACCAGCCTTTTGAGCCTACTAGTATGCACAAAAGGCCCCTACTGGCCCATATCTATCAGCTGATAACCACTGATAACGCCCATTCAATGGAGTGATAACATTCGAATCAGCTGGAAATAATAGTGTGTGAAAATGACTTCTTATTTCTTTCCACCAGGTTTGTGCCTGCCAGGTTCGTGCCACTGGTAAGATGTACGCCTGTAAAAAGCTGGAGAAGAAACGTGTGAAGAAAAGAAAAGGTGAAGCAATGGCATTAAATGAAAAACGCATTTTAGAAAAAGTTAACAGTAGTTTTGTAGTAAGTACTACTTTCTTTTTATTCCTCTTTTTTTACTTGACCTGATGTGATGGTTGCATGCTGGTCTTGTCTGTATTATTTGTGCTATGGACGTTTGCTATCTATCTATCTATCTATCTATCTATCTATCTATCTATCTATCTATCTATCTATCTATCTATCTATCTATCTATCTATCTATCTATCTATCTATCTATCTATCTATCTATCTATCTATCTATCTATCTATCTATCTATCTATCTATCTATCTATCTATCTATCTATCTGTCTGTCTATCAGTCTGTCTGTCTGTCTGTCTGTCTGTCTGTCTGTCTGTCATTCTATCTATCTATATATCTGTCTGTCTGTCTGTCTGTCTGTCTGTCTGTCTGTCTGTCTGTCTGTCTGTCTGTCTGTCTGTCTGTCTGTCTGCCTGCCTATCTATCTATCTATCTATCTATCTATCTATCTATCTATCTATCTATCTATCTATCTATCTATCTATCTATCTATCTATCTATCTATCTATCTATCTATCTATCTGTCTATCTGTCTATCTATATATATATCTGTCTGTCTGTCTGTCTGTCTGTCTGTCTGTCTGTCTGTCTGTCTATCTATCTATCTATCTATCTATCTGTCTATCTATATATATATCTGTCTGTCTGTCTGTCTGTCTATTTATCTATCTATCTATCTATCTGTCTATCTATATATATATCTGTCTGTCTGTCTGTCTGTCTGTCTGTCTGTCTGTCTGTCTGTCTGTCTATCTATCTATATATCTGTCTATCTATATATATATCTGTCTGTCTGTCTGTCTGTCTGTCTGTCTGTCTGTCTGTCTGTCTGTCTGTCTGTCTGTCTGTCTGTCTGTCTATTTATCTATCTATCTATATATGTGTGAATCAGTTTCTGTGAGGTTTTCATCATGTGTGAAGGTTTGTTATATACTCTAGTTTTATGGGAGGCAAATCTCTCTTTCATATGCGTTTGTCATGAGCAGTTCAGATAAATCTTGCTCAAAGCAGTAGTTCACAATGAAATCGATTGTTTACTTTCTGACTAGCTAAATCACAGAGCTGCTGGTTTATAACAGCTGTTCGGCTGCAGCAAGCCATAAAAATTTATTTAATATTTGCCGTGTTAAAAGAGGAATTTAAGTAATTTTCATGGTATAAAGATATTCAAACAAAGCATATTTCACAGGGCAGTCCTGTAACAATCTTGAAGTAGTCACCCACTTAAGACTGGAAACGCATTCCTGAAACGTTCAAACGATTTTGTCATTATTTTCAACCATGCAGTTTTTATGGAATGCTCTGTTCCAAGTTTGGTTAAAGTACAAATGAAATCAAAACTAACCATATTGATTTTGTTAGCTCACATTGCTAGTTTTGTGATGGAACATTTCATCTGTGCACGTCAATAAGAAAAAAATGGTTTGTCTTAGTGATCTAAAATTAAAACCTGAAAATGTGTCTGTTAGGTTGTAGTAACTCTTCTAAAACCATTTCCCGATCTTTCTGAATGAAAAAGCTACTTTACTACATCCAATCAGCTCGATAGAAAACAATTACAAGTGTTTAGAATGATATGTGGGCAAATGCTATTTACAGTTTTTCTCAGTGGCTTTGGTGCATTTCTCACAACACTATTTACATTTGCACAACAGTTAATGCATTTCTTAAAACAAATAGTCATTTGTGCACATCATAGTAGCAGTTTCTCATTCCTTCCAACAAATTACAAATGCTTTTGGACATGCATCAACTGCTTTCATACAACTCTCTGCTGTTTTATAATATTATCATTCGCTTATGTCATGTCAGTCAAACTTAACTAAACTTGTAAATGCTGAATAGTCAATCCATATAAGACTAATAGTCCTCATTTCGTTACTTGAGTCATTTCATACAAAAATGTTGAACTAGTTGTCAAAATCTGTCAAGCTAATTTACAAAACATTTTAAAAAAACTCCTGAAAATGTCTTCTAAATTGAACAATTTGATGAATAATTTACAGACCTATGTTCGGTTTCAATATGTACTGCAATATTGTTCACAGTTGTGCACAGCTCTACCCAAAGGAAGTTTATGTTTGTTGTAAATAAGGGTGTATTTATTCTTTTGCACAATGCTGTGAATAAATTAGAATTGCAAAAAGGCATCTGCAATAAAAATGTGAAACATACATATTAAGTGTCTTGTACTCAGATACCTCACTAAATGCAGTGATGTCTAACTTTACTGTAGTTTTCAAATGGCTGTGCAAATATAGTGCTGTCTTGAGCATTTCAGGAAGTGTCACCAAAAGACTTTTTTGCATTGGAAAAAATTAACAAAGTAAACTGTCATAATGAAAACATGACAAAGCCATTTGACTATCCTGTTCATAAACAATGGTGGCAGGACTTTTCATCTTGATGACACTGACACTTTCATTGACATCAGTACTTACTTTTGAGGAATGAGCTATCCATTTTGAGCAAGTGACATGCTTTTGAGGTTATCATCTTGGTTTTGCAGTTTGTACTAATTGTTTTGAGAAATGCATTAACTGTTGTGCAAATGTGAATAGTGTTGTGAGAAATGCACCAAAGCCACTGAGAAAAAACTGTAATATGATTGCAAAACATGCATTATTCTTGTGATGGTATAGCTTAAATTGTGGCAGCCGTTTCTTCTTTTTTTATACATTGTCTTTTGGAATGTGGTTCCATTGTATATAACCCAGGATCTGAAAAGCATTGTGTTTTAAAAGAGAGCAAGCAGCAGAACATGTGCACAGACGTTGCACACAGTGCCTGCAGTGTAATGTCGGCCTGTGATTCATTCCACTACAGCTGTAGAGCACCTGAGCCTCTGGCCACCCACACACACACACACACACACACACACACACACACACTAACACTAACACACACTGGCACATGCACACACAGGTGAAGGGTGCTGAGCATTGCAAATATGCTCAAGTGTCTTAGATATATAATGTAAATCCAAATCTAAAGCAAAGACAAATTAGTGTTTGTGCGTATGTACTGTAAAAGCATGCGTGTGTGTGTGTGTCTTTGTGTGCATTCATGCTACAGGCAGGAACGATTGCTCTTCATGAACTACTTCACAAATGAGAACATCCCTGTTGCCTGGCAACACTGACCAAACAGCAGCGTTAGAGAGTGAAGTCAAGTGCTCTAAACCCTAAACCCACACACACACACTCTCTCTCACACACATACACACACAAACATACTCTGCAGCCCCAGAGTGCATTCACTATGTATAAACAGACTCATGTTTAAAAGTTGAGGACGACAAGTAAACTCTAACAGTAGAAAGTGACATAATAGCATGACTAATGTGAGCTGTGTGTGATGGGAAACAGCTTTTATGCTCTTCACTGTTCTCTGCCTGTCTGTCTTATTGCACTGTTAACATGTAATATGGATATACTTAAAGAAGAAACAAACACACACACACACATGTAAATTAAAAAAATGCAAAACACTTCAAGTTATACAAACACACTCATGTAAATATAAAAAGCTGAACTAGGGCTGAAGTAGTGCTAGTGTGTTTAAATAATATTTATGCGACGTACAACTGTAATCAACATATGTGTGTGCGATGAGAAAACAAACCTTTATTTACAATGAAAGTCTTTTGTAAATCTTAATATATTATATATTATATTTATAATTTATTATTATTATTAATAATATATATAATATCATATATTATTACAGTTTTTCTCAGTCCCTTTGGTGCATTTCTCACAACACTATTTACATTTGCACAACAGTTAATGCATTTCTCAAAACAATTAGTCATTTGTGCACATCATAGTAGCAGTTTCTCATTCCCTCCAACAAATTACAAATGCTTTCGGACATGCATCAATTGCTTTCATACGACTCTCTGCTGTTTTATAACATTATCATTCGCTTATGTCATGACAGTCAAACTTAACTAAACTTGTAAATGCTGAATAGTCAATCCATATAAAACTAATAGTCCTCATTTCATTACTTGAGTCATTTCATACAAAAATGTTGAACTAGCTGTCAAAATCTGTCAAGCTAATTTACAAAACATTTTAAATCTTTTTTTTTCCTGAAAATGTCTTCTAAATGTAACTATTTCATGAATGATTTACAGACGTATGTATGTTGTAGGTTCAGTTCCAATATGTACTGCAAGATTGTTTACAGTTGGGCACAGCTCGACCCAAAGGAAGTTTATGTTTGTTGTAAATAAGGGTGTGTGTTTATTATTTTGCACAATGCTCTTTTAAAGACAGACCATTTAGAAATGGGTGATTAATAATTATATGAATGTAAACCTTCAAGTGGTGCTCACTGCAGAGCCACTTGGGCAGAGCTGAGCTCCAGCAAGGGGGAGCTTGAGCTCCAGCTCCTCCTTCCTTGCACTTCTTCTACGAGCGATGTCACTGGGGGTTGGGGTTAGGGGTGGGGTGGATGTACGCATTAAAACAGCTTACAGGAGGAGGAGCGAGAGCTCAAGCTCCCCCTCGCTGGAGCTCAAATGATTCTGCAGCGAGCTGTCTCTAAACTTTTGGATCTCATACAGCTCTCACCCCCCGCACTTTTGAAATATCCGCTATGCCCCAGCGTCACTGTACTGTAAAAATACTAATTATTGTTATACAGTGTCATAAAAAATGCTGCTATATCGATGTGCATACGTCCGGCCACGTATCAGATCTAGTCTTTACCTGTCATGTGTTGCCGAACTAAATTGTGGGTCCATTGGTGCTTGAAAAGTTGAGAAATTCCCATGCAGCACCGACGGACCCACAATTTAGAGCTTCAGCCAATCAGATCACAAAATTGCAAATATGCAAATTCCCCAGCTTAGACAATTGCCGATTGCGAACTTGTTGGGTGACGCTGCTATGATGATCGCGTCAGTTCCAACTTCAGTCATGGCTTCTGAAGTGAAGCCCTGTGTGAATTGGCCGTTAGTATATTTACATGAAGTATGTTTACTGAAAACTCAAGCTGCTTCAACTAGTTCATTTGTTTATTAGAGTATTTGAGGAATCATTTATTTCCTTTAAATTAAAAACAAAGCATCACTGTCACCACAAATGACCAAATTACAGCGTGGGCTCACAGTTTAGTTTCAGTCCACTCGGATTTTGGTGTTGTGTTTCCTGTAAAGCGTCTTTTGATGGCCCTCGTGGTCTTGTAGCGCTGCAGGTTTTCACAGCACCATCATCTTCTTGTTTGAGTTCACAGCCCGTTCCCACATCTGTCTGCTTCAGAAACCCAAACCACCCACAATGCTGGGTGTAACAGCTGAAGACTGAGAACCGCTCCCTCCTTCACACGGCGGTTTCCAACTTCTGCTCACACGTCACTCACAGGCTGAGGACATGCTGCTGTTATAATAATACACTGCTAGTGATTTAACCTTTCTAAACAGACTTTCTGAGGCAAACGTCACCATCATTTATTGCAACCTGGGCTTTCTTTCTAAATCTTTCCTAAGTATTAAACTTAAAGTTACTAGTCATTTAGTGTTACAGAAATGAGTGATTCCTCAATTTGTAAGGTACTTTTTGTACTTTTCAATGCTTTTACTCAGTCTGGCAGATGATAAAACGAGTGTAATAATGGCTTCAAACATACATACATATTCATCAAAAAATCACCACATAAACAACAACATTCTCAGGATAAACAAGTACAGTCCGAATCGAATGTTAGCACACACACACACACACACACACACACACACACACACACACACACACACACACACACACACACACCAACATATATATATATATATCATATTTATTTCTCACCTTATTAAAAACTTCAGGGCTAATGTTTATGTAAAATAAAATCTAATGATTACAGGCCCAACGTAAAAATTAAAAACATCTCTTAATAAAATGCAAATTGTAAACCATGTACTTTTTACAATGGACAACACAGGTCAGCTCATGTATTTTGTGGTTCCAGAGCATTTCATCTCATTTAAAGCCTGCAGTCCATGGACAATTGTAAGCCAATCAAACGGCAGTAAGGCTCGGTTGTAATTTGAATTAAAAAAAAAAAAAATCCACTACACTGAAAAGCAGCATGGCATCACTTCATTCTAGACACAGACGGAAGCCACATTTACTATGTTTTTATTCAGATTTATTGATATTTTGACAATACTTTATAGATATTATTATTTTCAAGTTTAGAGTCTTTTGTAACATTGCAAGCTTTAGATCAGGATTTTTTCACATTTCAAAGATGTCTGTCCATTAGGATGCACAATGGGTTCAAGATCTGTTACTGAAATTAAATCTCCAGTAATGTTGATTTAACTTTTTATGTAAAAAACATAAAATATCGATGTACTAATTCATTGAAACAAAGAATAGAATAGAACGAAGAAGAATTTTATGAAGATAAATTTTGTTACAAAAAAGGTGCAATCTGTACAACACAATCCTCAAAATTAAAGTAAAAATGTACCAATGTTAATGTTTGTGATTTTGAAAATAAATTTCAGGATTATACCAGTAATCTAAATGTTTTTGTATTTTATGATGGGATAATGTTCGGGAAGTACAACTGTTCTGGGGTTTCCCAAACAAAGACATAACTCACAGCTGAACTATCATAATACGATGAAAAGAACAACGTAGTGATGAGAGTTTCCCAAAACCCTAGTTTCTCTGTCGATCCATCGTTTGAACCATGTTAATTGTAACATAAAATGTCCATAATGACACTCCAAACGGGATGGTGTAGCAACTTCTTTAGAGAAAAATCCCATATTTTTTTTGTGCAGTTTATATTGTTTTACACGCACAAGCAAAAAAAAAATAATCAAATATTAGTTTTGGTAAAAACATGCACCCACTTTCTATATTAATTGAAATATATGTAAATGGTGCATATACGGCCTGTGTTTCCTTTACAAATATTATTGAGAAAATTCCATATTCTATATTAAAACATAAAATGACTTAGCTAACATATTACAATCTCATATAAATCGTTAGGCTAATGGTTGTAATTTACAGTAGATTATTTATTAAGAAAAGAAAAAAAATCTTTTTCATAATAATAATTATTATTATTAATGTATTATTGGTTATTATTAAGTAGGATATTGTTGTTTTTTTTTATATAAATTTAAATAATAATAAAAAATATTTTTACTTGACACATTCAAACCACTGCAGAGATGTTCTAACCAACAGGCCCATGTCATATATGCCTATAGTACAGATACATTTCTTAATAAATATTCTTCTATTATTTATAAGCATTAACGTATGCTATATATATTTTTGTTTTCACAAGCTTTGAAGACGTAATGCAAATTCTGCTGTTAAATAACAGGTCACTATAGCTTTCGTCATGAGTCTCGGCTGCGTTCAAAATGGCATAAATGTTTTCAAAGTGCATTACTAAGTGCAATTGTCAATATGAAGATCGCTAAATCTGAATTGTAAAAATACTTTGAAAGCAAATTACACCTAAGAAAGATGACTTCAATGTTTTTTCTTTAATCATTCCAAGTTTAAATGGTAGAATGTTCTAAACGAATAGGGCAAAGGGGGTTAACTGGGAATAGAACACAGCCAGGATCTATGCTTCTAACTATAGCTCCAGAGGTGTAGTTGGAAACGTACAAGCTTGTGATGCAGTGTGCGATTGTTCGGTGGAACGCCAAATCAACAAACTGTGTTTGTAACAACGCAACTTGCGACCTTAGTTGGCTAACAATGGTTTTCGTAAACACACCCTTGACCTGATGTCCACTGAAAGGGACAAAAATATATATACGGAAAAGGTGTTGAATTTTTATTATTATAATTTGGTCTCAGAAAATTCGAACATAATTCGGGTCTGAAGAGTTTAAGATTGCAATCGCTATGCTCTTATTCATGTTTCTGTCTGCATTCCTGTAATTGTGTGTAATATTGGGCTCATAAAATATTACAGTAAACAATGTATTTTGTGACATCACGAAAGAGCATAATATAAAACGACAGACATTATTTTCTCAATACAATTTCTATCATGCCGGAATAGTTGGCGGTTCATTCCGCTGTGGCAAGCCCTGATAAATAAGGCACTAAGCCGAAGGAAAATAAATGAATAAATGAAATTCTATCAACATATCACATAGCCCTAAGTTTCCCTATTAGCCTCTGTAAGACAAAAAGCGCTACTGTTTAAAACCATATACAGTGCACTTCCTGTGTCTCCGTTTCGGACCATACAGTTTAGTCTGTTTCTCCAGGAATAACTGTGTGCACTTACTGAAATACGCTGTATTACAGGTGCCAGTCATCCAGATGATTTACATCAGTGTGCTCACACCTAAACAAACATTTCTCATTTGACTGTTTCGCATGCAGCACGAGTTTCATGTTTCATATTTTCATGAATGGATAACAATGCGCCTCTTTATGTCTTTCTTTTCTGCCTCTAGGTTAGTTTGGCATATGCGTATGAGACTAAGGACGCTCTATGTTTGGTGTTGACCATAATGAACGGTGGTGACCTGAAGTTTCATATCTATAACATGGGAAACTCAGGTTTCGATGAGCAGCGGGCCATCTTTTACGCAGCGGAGATCTGTTGTGGATTAGAGGATCTGCATCGAGAACGGATCGTCTACAGGTGCGTTTGCATACGTTTTCCAAATCTACGGACAGATTGTTCAGGAAATCAGTGATTACGTCTATAGATTCTGTCTAGCTACTATGCTGGAGATTTTTTC
This sequence comes from Danio aesculapii, assembly GCF_903798145.1. Lineage (NCBI taxonomy): Eukaryota > Metazoa > Chordata > Actinopteri > Cypriniformes > Danionidae > Danio > Danio aesculapii. The sequence continues at coordinate 49,279,701 of NC_079435.1, forward strand.
ACACAATTTGCATGGTAAATATTGCAAATTCTGAAAATTGAGAAATCCGATGGCCACGTAGATGTTCGGCTGCAGGATTTGAATGTATTTAAATTGTGTATATTTTTGAATCTTTACTTTCCATCTATGTTGGCAGGCATCAGGCTTCATGCAAAAGGAATATAAACAAATGCTTTTTATTCAAAGCAGGCACGTTCGGTTTATATTTACCATGTCACCACAGTTTTACTCATGTTAGTAATTTATTATTATTATTATTATTATTATTATTATTATTATTTTAAACCATTTAATACTTTTATTTAGCACTGATACAGATTAGCTCACTCTCGGCAACTCTCATATGGTCGCCCACTGAATGGTAGACCACATAGGAAAGTTGGGTTGCTGCTGAAAGTGCTGTTAGTGAGACCAGCAGGGGGTGCTCAATCTGTGGTCTGTGTGGGTCCTAATGCCCCAGTATAGTAATGGGGACTCTATACTGCTCAGTGAGCGCTGTCTTTTGGATGAGATGTTAAACTGATGTCCTGACTGTCTGTGGTCATTAAAAATCCCAGGATGATCTTTGAAAAAGAGTAGGGGTTTAATTTGCCCACTGACCTCTGTCCGTCATGATCTCCTAAGTATCACCATATCATAATTGGTTTCATCACTCTGTCTCCACCAATCAGCTGGTGTGTGGTGTGCAGTCTGGCATACAATGGGTGCCGTTATGTCTTCCTGGTGGATGCTGCATACTGGTGGTGGATGAGGAGATTCTCCCCAAAACTGTGTTAAGTGCTTTGAGGGTTGAGAAAAGTGCTGTATAAATATAAGCAATTATTATTATTAAATTGAGTACATATTTTGTTATGCTATTCTGAATTTTCTGTCAATAATAGACTGTTTAATAAAATGGACTCTGGTTTTTAAGAAAAAATTATTAAGCAGCACTATTAAAGTGATTGTTGCAAACATTGATAATAAGAAGAAATGTTTCTTGAGCACCATAAAAGCATATTAGAATGATTTCTGAAGGACCATGATAAGGTTGAAGACTGGATTAATGATGCTGAAAAATCTGCTTTGACATCACAAGAAGAAATTTTAATGTAAAATATAATGAAATAGAAATCAGTTCTCATGGTGTTTTAGGCCTAAATTCACAAAAATATTGTGTTGTAGGTCTTAAATAATAATAATAATAATAATAATAATAATAATAATAATAATTCCATACATTTATATAGCACTTTTCTAGACACACAAAGCACTTTACACAATGAGGGAAATCTCTTTATCCACCACCATTGTGTAGCATCCACCTAGATAACACGACAACAGCCATATTGCGCCAGGCTGCACACCACACACCAGCTGATAGGTGAAGAGGTGACAGAGTGATGTAGCCAATAATGATATGGGGATGATTAGAGGGTCTTGATGGACAGAGGCCAGTAGGCAAATTTGGCCAGGATGCCGGGGTTAAACTCCTACTCTTTGTCGAAGGATATCCTGGGATTTTTAACGACCACAAGGAGTCAGGACCTCAGTTTAACGTCTCATCTGAAAGACGGCGCTTACTGAGCAGTATAGAGTCCCCATCAATATACTGGGGCGTTAGGACCCACACAGACTGCAGGTTGAGAGCCCCCTGCTGACCGGGCGCAGCCCTGCTTAGCTTCAGTGGGCGAACATGAGAGTTGCAGAGAGCTAGCTGCCGGAAATTGAAATTTTATAATTTGAATTAACTTTAAACAGGTCTTCATTTTAAAAGTTCTCCAGGGAAAGTTACCTAATCGGGCCGACATCCATCCAATCACCAACAATCCATCTAAATATTTTTTTATTTATATGTATTTAGGTTTTTAATTGCAAAGCGATACAATTCACAACAGCTGTTAGACATTTTTACAGCACATTCTCTTAATTAAATTCCCTGATCAGAAAAAGAAAACTAAAAACAATTACACAAATTCTCATGTCAATATATTAATATATATCCCTTTATATAATCCATTTACACAAAAACTATTTACAGAAGTAAGGGTGAGCGGAAATAATAATTATAAATAGGCAGGAAACATCGCAAGATTTTGAAACAGAAACACATTAGGTTGAATAGGAGTTCCGCTCAATTCATTTGGACTAAAAGCAAACAAATATATATACAGTTGAAGCCAGAATTATTAGCCCCCCTGTTTATTTTTCCCCCCAATTTCTTTTTAATGGAGAGAAGATTTTTTCAACACATTTCTAAACATAATAGTTTTAATAACTCATTTCTAATAACTGATTTATTTTATCTTTGCCATGATGACAGTACATAATATTTGACTACATATTTTTTCAAGACACTTCTATACAGCTTAAAGTGACATTTAAAGGCCTAACTAGGCTAATTAGGTTAACTAGGCAGGTTAGGGTAATTAGGCAAGTTATTGTATAACGATGGTTTGTTCTGTAGACAGTCGAAAAAAATATATAGCTTGAAAAGGTTAATAATTTTGACCTTAAAATGGTTTTTAAAAAATAAAAAAACTGCTTTTAAAATAAAACAAATAAGACTTTCTCTAGAAGAAAAAATATTATCAGACATACTGTGAAAATTTCCTTGCTCTGTTAAACATCATTTGGGAAAAAAAAAAATCAAAGGGCCATTCATTCATAATGGTCTTAAAAAGAGTCTTAAAAAGTCTTAAATTTGACTTGATGAAACCAACAGAAACCCTGGTTCTTGTAAATTGTAATGATTCTTACACAATATTATCTTTTCCCCTTCATATTTGATCAAATAAATGCAGCCTCGATGATCATAAGCCAAAAAAAGTCATCGTGCAGTAAACAAACTTTTAAATAATTTAGTTAATAACAAAGTTAACACTCAGTTCAGTCCAATTCATGTTTTCTCTTTCTTTCACAGAGACTTGAAACCAGAAAATATTCTGCTAGATGACCGTGGTAAGCATTTCTTATTCAGCTTTTTTACAGCCTCTTTTTGTTGCTTTCCCTCCCGTTTATGTTCTGCATGTTTATCTTGACTTAAATATGCGCTCTCTTGAGTTCTGCTTGTAAGCAACATCTTAGCAACCACACTGCAATGTCCTGGCGTTCGCCCAAAACACCCTTGCTCAGCGGCGGCACGTTTTGCACAAACAAAAACTTCTCACATTCCTTCAGAAAATATACAAATCCGGTTTTTCCTTGTATGAAGATGCTTTTTACTTAGTACGATCACAAGTGAAGGACCCTGAACTCACGTGTAAATGGAAACTAAAGTAGTTTGAGTTAGTTCTCTTTCAACCACTTCCTGAGAAAACCATTTGATCTGATACTTTTGTCGTGCAGATGCTCATGTGGTGAAATGCATTCGAACCACCAAAGTCCTACTCTCTGCCTACTGAACAAACATTTGTATATACTGTTATGATAAAGTGCACCAAAACAACCAGATCACAATATAAATCGTAGTTGCCATTCACATACTTTTTCAACTCTAGATTTTGTAACAGGTTTTGTTAAACAGAAATACATTAAGTATATATCTATAATTTCTAAGCTCATTATGGAAAATTCTTAAACACATGAAGGATATTAAGGTTTGAATAATACCTTATACCTTGAAAAATGGATCAAATTGTTTTGATTTAAAGAGCCCCTATTATACATTAAAAAGGATCATATTTTGGTTTTGGGGGTCTCCAACAACAGGCTGATATGCATGCAAGGTCTAAAAACACTTTCATTGTCTTATAATATGCATTTATTTTTACCTAATTATCCCAGCGACTCCAATATGAATTGTTCAGCGATTCATTTGTTCCCAAACCCCTACTTAGTGCGAAGCTAATCTGCGCTGATTGGACCGATGACAACCTGTTGCATTCAGTGCACATAGTGAAATGGCCACCACGGCTTATCAACAATATTGAAGTAGTCAGAGTGCATAGTGTATGTGTGAGCATACCTGCCAACACTCCTGTTTTTCCCGGTAGTCTCCCATATTTCAGACCCATCCCCCGCCACCCTCCCGTTTTGTTATTTATCCTGGAAAACTCCCATAATAACACTATCTTTCCCCTTACAATTCCAATAATATCCAGCTGAGCACAGCGTCTTCATGACTTGATTCAACTGGGATCTGCTACGCTGTTTGTGGGCGGGGCTGCAGGTTTAAATTTTCCTGGGTTTGCACGTGCTACAATTGGGCGGGGCTTAAGTTTCTAATCAATGTCACGCCAAAACGGCTGAAGAATTGTCTAGCGATAATAATCTAGCGATATATAATGTTCTTTAGGCTTTCAAGCAAATTTTTTTGTTGTTGCATAAATAAAATAGAATTAATTCTAACTAAAGTTACTTTCGGGCTGCCTATTTCATTTTCAGGCTGCGGAACTTTCTACCCCTGATAAATAAGGGACTAAACCGAAGGAAAATGAATGAATGATATCAGAAATTAATAATAGCATTAACGTCTGCATGAAATCAAAATTTAAAACATTTATTTTGCTATCACATATTGTTAATCTTAAAATGAACAATTAATCAGTGCAAGTTAATCCTCTGAAAAAAATGTTTTGGTAATCTTTAATCAAAATCAGAATCTTCTACGGTGCAATGGCTGTTCTTCTTTGATGTCAATTTGATGGCTTTGGTGATATATGTTTAGCCACGCCCCTCCAACCATTAGTTTGCTGCGAAAGAATGTAAAAGATGGGAGGATCGCAAAATAAAACTCCACCCCTACTCAATATTCCATTTCAGTGGGCTCTATGCACAGCTAGTGTTTTTCAGCCAACAATAAACTTCCAGTGAAAGCTTAATGTGACTATTTTCAATCTTATAAGGTTCCTTATACAGCATCGATGTTGTAATGTAATTAAAATATTATCAGTTAAATAGACTTAAGCATTTATTTAGTTGTTGAGATGAAACACTGTAAACACTAGCACCGTCAATGGCAGAAGGCTAGCTCAATAACTCCATTGCTTGATTGTTTTTTTTAGACTTTATTAATCCCAAAAGGAACTTCACGTCACAGCAGAGCTCTCCATATTATAAGATAAAATAAATTACATATATAAAAAGGCAATAATATTAATAAAATTACATTCATACTGCACACCTTAGTTTCAAACAATGATTAGACACTAGTCCATATCTACAGTATCAATGCTATTACAATTCTGCATAATTCATCTAATATGACTTTGAAAATACTGGGGGTTAAATAAAGTTTCATATTTTAAAGAGATGGCAGGGGAAAATGGAATTTAATGCAGTGCTTTTTGTCCGATCTGAGACCCATTTTATATCGGATATCAATCAGGCAGTAAAGATCACAGATATTTAAAGAAATCAGACCTTAAACGTGGCGATTTTGTAATGACAAGACAGTTCACCTGTAGTGCTTAGGTTGGCTGACTGAAAATTAAAAGTCTGGGCATATAGCCCATTGGAAATAAATCATCATACTGAAATAAAGCCCGCAGAAACTTCCTGTTCACACAGCCTTTGAAGGTTAAGCTTTAATCTACGAAAAGCAGCCATTGCAAGATTTCCTGCATGCTCTTTGTGACTGAATGCAGAGTGAATGTAATTGTGCATCTGCAGCGTTTTACACTGTAGGCAAACTGATAATGATCAAACGTGTGCACAGTTGCAAAATCGAAAGCGAAAGTAAAGTTGCGGCGAGTTTACTATGGTGCGATATTGGGTATGATGAAATAAGGGGAAGGTATGTAAACCGTAATGCGAGTGATCGCTGAAAATGCAGGTGAAACCAGGACCTAAAGGGAAGATTCTTTTTACCTGAGCTGATTTGAAGCTTGTCGTGTTTGGGCTTGTCAGGAATGACAACACTGCAGATTTTTAATGCAATGCTGTTCTTCAGGGCACATCCGTATTTCTGATCTGGGACTGGCAGTGCAAATTCCAGAGGGCGAGACGATACGAGGGCGTGTTGGCACAGTGGGGTACATGGGTAAGAGCCATAGACACTTTCCCTTATCTCTTCTGCTGTGCCTGTCGTGGAGTGTTTGACCTCATTCTTATGCATATGTGTTTTTAGCCCCAGAGGTCATCCAGAATGAGAGCTACACCTTCAGTCCTGACTGGTGGGGTTTGGGTTGTCTAATATACGAAATGATTCAGGGTCAGTCTCCTTTCCGTCGCCGTAAAGAGCGAGTGAAGAGAGAGGAAGTGGACCGGCGAGTTTGTGAGGACCAGGAGGAATATACTGAGAAGTTCGCAGAAGACGCTAAAGACATCTGCCGTCAGGTGCACACTTAATGCTCTTCAGGGGGTTTGAGCTGTTGCTCGTAAAGAGAATGCAGGAAGGATCGTATTATGAGATGAGAACATGTGAATGAAGCCATGTGAATGAAATCATTTGTAACCGGTGGGAAGCTCTTGCAGGAATCTTTTCCTGAATAGTGAGTTTTATAGTAAATTCAAGAGATACTGGGATCAGTGGCTTAACAAAATTTACAATTACACATTTTCTTAAATGTAAATATTAAATAATGGATATATTCAGTGTTATATTCAGTATACATCAGTGTTATTTTAGTTATAAAATGATTTTTGTGGAGTTATTTATATACATTTATGATATATGTTGAGATTTTGAATTGCCATTTATTAGCTTCTAATTGTTTTGAACAAATTTTTATTTATTTATTTGTTTTTGGACATATTTTAGCGATTTTTTTTTAGCTTTGACTTATATTTTACATATATATATATATATATATATATATATATATATATATATATATATGAGCAAAATCACACTCATAGCGATATGACTGAATATCAGCACTGGTGGGCGGCATGCGTTGGCTCAAGTGACGATATACAGCCATATCGCACTTCTACGAGTGTGTATATAAATAAGAAAATCAAAGTTAATCAGAGTCTCAAAAATCCTTTTGTTTGAGGAACTACTTTCCTCCGCCATTCATTCAAATCTGCAGCTGATGTCAGAACAGCAGAAACCGTTGCTTAAAATCACGTCACTTTAGAGCTAGTATTTGAATGATTCTCTAGCGTAATGTCTAAAGTGATGACAAAACAGGTGATTTTGCTCACATTTTTAGATTATAGGGCTGAAAGGCATGAAATGCTATCAGTCTAGACACATTTCCCAGTATTTTTCTGTTGCAATTGGGATGTCACAATTATAAACCCCGAAAAAGCCAAAGCAAAGCAAGCACAACTAGTATAAATACTATAGTATAAATACAGCACTACAACATATAAAAGAGAGAGATCGACTTAGAATGTCACTTACCTGATATATAATGATTTGATCAGCTGTAGTTTGAAATACGAAAAGAAAACACATGCTAATAAAGAGTTTTTCTCCCCTTAGGACTTATTATGCAGACTCTGTCGCCATCTTGTGGCGCAACCGTCTTTGCTCTGCTCAGTATGACAGGCTGATGGCTGCCAACATGTTGAATCTGTGAGATTATAAATAATAAAAAATAGGCACTATAGTTAAAAAATAAACTGCATAGTTGCAATCTAAACAACTACATTCTTGTCTAAAAAAGCCTCAAAAGTACACTATGTTGTCCAACAGCAGCAATATTTGTCAAACTGTAGTGAGTTTATATATCTGCTGTCACTCTATGTGGGCGGGGTAATACAGAAGGGTGAGGAGGCTGTAGGAGTATTGCACAGCCAATCATGTGTATCATATATATATATATATATATATATATATATATATATATATATATATATATATATATATATATATATATATGAAATAAAATGAAAATAAATAAAATAAATAATGAAATAAAATTAAATAATTTTAATAGTTGTATTTAACAAAACACAGCACATTAAACCTACTGAAAAATGTAGGATGAATACCTAGAATGGCTGAAAAAAAAATAAGCTCGTAAACAACACATTTTAACACATTATTTAAATTACTTTTTCATTAAATTAATATTCTCTGTCTTGTACTCTATTACTCATTTGTCAAATTGTAGATGACATTGTAAATAATGTTTTATAATCAGTAAAATTTTCTGTATGGGAAAGCGTAGTTTGTGGAGGAGTGTGTTGTTTAGTCCTCTCTCATGGTGTCATGGAAGACTATGACCTCGAGGTCAGTTTGACTTCCACTGGGATTTCAGCCTCTCTTTCTTTCCCTTTCTTTTCCACAGTTGTTATGTAAAGATCCAAAGGAGCGCTTGGGCTGTAGGGGCAGTGCAGCGGCTGAAGTCAAAATGCATCCCATTTTCCGCAACATCAACTTCAAGCGGCTGGAGGCCAACATGCTGGACCCGCCGTTCTGTCCAGACGTGAGTCTAGAAAACTGCCTGCTTTCTTCCAGTGTTTTCATCTGCTTTATTCAAAAAATAGAACATGTATGATTTTTTTAAAATGGATGTGTGTGGTGTTTTTAGCCAAGAGCAGTTTACTGTAAGGACGTCCTGGACATAGAGCAGTTTTCGACAGTCAAAGGTGTAAACCTGGACCCGACAGATGACGATTTCTACCACAAGTTTGTAACAGGGAGTGTCTCCATCCCATGGCAAAATGAGGTATTACACTTTAGTATTTTAAATAAAAAAAAATTAAGTTTTAAGTTATATATATTTATATTTATATATTTATATTTTACTTATTGTGCTTTTTAGTAAAGAGTTAGCAGCAATTAAAATAACTGCATTCTTTAACATTGACTTAATTCAGTGGGCCCAGAATGGCTGATCATTTTATTTCATTCATTTCACTTCAGCTTAGTCCCTGATTTTTCAGGGGTCACCACAGCGGAATGAACCACCAACTACTCTGGCATATGTTTTATGCAGCAGATGCATAATTGTAATTCATTCTTTTAAAAACATGCTTATGCTTTCAATGGCTGCATTTATTTGATCACAGATATATTACAAATAGTACTGGGCAAAGATTAATCACATCCAAAATAAAAGTTTGCTTTGATATAAGATGTGTGTGTGAACTATATATATTTAATATGTATATGTAATACACACATACATAAAACAAATCTGAACAAAATTTTATTTATATATAATGTGTATCATGTACATATATATTTGATATGTAAATATAAAAAATTAAAATAAAATATTTGCATGTATGTGTGTATTTATATATGCACACACATAATAAATATAGCACATCAAACCTGTTGCTCTTTTATGAAATTATGGTAAATTATGGTACATTGCATTTAAACAACAGTTTTAAATCGCATTTTAAATCGCAATCACAATTTTGATGAGATAAATCACAGTTAGATTATTTTCTCCAAATCTTGCAGCCCTAGTAAATACATTAACTACTGAAGCCATATTGTAAAGTGTGACCTATATTTGTATATCTTAAAGTTACAGTGTGTTCACAATGGTGTCAGCTGAGGATTTGTATTAAAAAAAATGTGAACTGTGTGTGTGTGTGTGTGTGTGTGTGTGTGTGTGTTTCAGATGATTGAGATGGAGTGTTTTAAGGAGATTAACGTGTTCGAGATGGACGGAGTGCTGTGTGCTGATCTGGATGTGAACAGACCCAATCCAGCACCGAAGCGAGGATTCTTCTACCGTTTATTTCACCGAGAGGCAAGTGGTAGTGCATCGCCCGCCGTGCTCAGAGGGGGAGGGGCTTGAGGTACTTCTGGATCTTTCTGCACAGACTTTTCCAACACTCACTCTTTGGTTTTATTTCCAGTTCACCTTTGATTAACCATTATGAACTTGAATGTCTCTCAATGGCCAGACAATGTCTCAGTTCGGTCTGTCTGCCAGTCAATGTTCATACCTCAGGGCTGACTGCATGTAATTTGTGTGGTACTATATATATGCATATGTAACCCACCGGGTCCAACTGCACCCAACACGGTCTGAGCTGGGATTGAACCGATGATTCTTTGCATGGGAGTCGTTTGCTCTAACAAGGAGGTTAAAGACCATGGCCTCTAGCGTCTGTCGCTAGAGCACGTTTTGAGGTCAGAAGAGTGAGGTTTACCTGCATAGCACTTCACTAGCTGGCCTCCATTACGCTCACCCCCTAAGCCTTAATCCCATCCCGGACGAGCCCCCAAGTGTAACCCACCGGTCCTGCTTCACCCAACCTGGTCTGAGCTAGGATCAAACCGGCGATTCTTTGCATGAGAGTCGGTTGCTCCAACAAGGAGGCTAAAGACCATGGCCTCTAGCGTCTGTCGCTGGAGCACCTTTAGAGGTCAGAAGAGTGAGGTTTACCTGCATAGCACTTCGCTAGCTGGCCTCTGCTACACATACATT